>NW_028277124.1:6880937-7031875 GCF_059951505.1 Python bivittatus | reverse complement strand
AGACTGCAATCTGACCAAGGTGATAGCTAAAAGTGCCCTCCAACCCAAAAATAATGCCAAGTCACTTGCTGGGATAACATCTACCACACAAAATTTAATCCTGGATGTAAGTGCTGACTTTGCATGTATCACAAGGACTTGATTGAGAGAAGAGGGGGGAGTTAGTTCTTCCAGTTCTGCCTGCTGGATGACTCTGTGATGCAGCAGGCTAGAGCTATAGGGTAGGGTGGAGAAGTGGTGTGGCTATTCCATCTCACTGACCAGAAACTCCAATCAACACTGCCACTTTTGAATATTAGCTGCTAGGACCAGGGGGCTGGGACTGTGCAAGGACGCTATTAGTGTATTGTCTACACTGCTGCAGAACAGTCTCTTCTCCCAAGCTATCTAGAGTGATCTGTTATGTTGCAAAGGACTACCCTAGATTTTTTATTTTTGGAGACTTCAATGACCATGTCGAGATCACTCAGTCAGAAGTGGGGTAGAATTTCATGACCACCCTGATGTCCGTGAACCTATCCCAATTGCAATGCTATAGGCCATATATTGTATTTGGTATTCTGATTGCCTCGTACTCACAACTTGAAAGTTGAGGAGCTGGTTGTAACTTTGTTGTCATGGATAGATCACTTTCTCATTCTGCTATAAAACACTGGAAGGTGGAGAACTCATTAAAATAGTTCACCTAGACATTTGACGGATCAGGATGGTTTCCTAAATATATCTGGGAAATTACCTGGCAGATTTAATTGGCCAGATCAGGACTAACCCCGTGATTATGGGAGGCATATCCCTCTTTGAGTGAGGGATATATTCCCATTTGCTTAAAGGAGGGAGTGACCTTTATTGAAAACTCCTTCCCTGGACATAAAAGTGTTTTGGTAATTATAGGCCAGGCTTTAGTCTTCCATTCTTGGGTAAGGTGACTGAGAAATGGTGGCTATGCAATTCCAGATAAATCAGGATGAAATTGATTATCTGGTTTCATTGCAACTGGTTTTGCCTAGATATGATATTGAGACTGTTTTCATCCACTTTCATAGATGATCTATGTTGAAAACTAGATGGGGAGATTACAACCCCATATATCATGGTTCTCTTGGTAGCTTTCAGCACCATCAAGTACAGCATCCTGGCCTGTCTTGTGGGGGTGGGGCTTTGGGGGTGGGGGTATTGTTTTGCAGTGATTCTGGACATCCTGTCAGGATATAATCAGAAGATGCTGCTGGGGGAATCTCCCAAGGCATCCTATGGTTCTGTCTTATCTTCTTTGCTTTTTAATATCTACATGAAACCAGTAGGGCAGGTCATTTGAGGCTTTGAAATAAGGTGCCAATAAGATGAAGCTCTATTGCTTCTTACAATCTAATTCCAAGAAAACAATCAGCATCCTTGAATGTTGCTTACATTTGATAATGGTCTGGGCGAGGGAGAACAAGTTGCAGATAAATTCAAGTAAGATGGAGGTGCTGTTGTTAAGGAGAAAATGGGACTCAGAGACTGAGATGAACTCTGATTTGTATGGGGTTGCACTTCTCCTGTAAGTGCAGGTTTATAGTTTGGGGTTGCTCTAGATTTGCAGCTTCTCCCCCACTTTTTCTTTTTAATTCTCTTTTTTTTTGCCTTTTTTAAATTTACTTTTTTAGTATTTCAAATTTGCTAAACTTACTTTGTTTTGGTTACTTATTATTTCCTTATCAACATGTATAAAGATACATATATCTATATCCCTACACAAACACACACGGACACACATCAAGTAACAACACGATGGAGACTAATACCAAGTAATTTAGATTAAGACAGAAACCTTTATTATAAAATAAACACCTTGATGTATGCTTTTCCTTAATTTTTTAACTTCATTTTCAACATTAATTTTGAAGAAAAAGTCAAATAGTCATAATACTTGTAACATTAATATCCAAAACTGTAATTAATATTGATAGAATATCCACTTTTTTTCTCTTATCTATATTCATTACTCTAAGGCACCTAAATAATAGAATATTAAGAATCTGTTATATAAATGCCACTGTATTGAAATAACATATTGTATTAAAACTGAGTATGCCTGGGTTACAGAAGACCCATAGTTAAGAACAGAGCCTGTTGTAGTAAAATTTGAGTTAAATACACAATGATTTGAGTTAAATACACAGTGGTTTGAGTTCATTGCACAATACTACTTCTACAGTATTATATGATAATACTGTTCCAGCTTACATACAAATTCGACTTAAGGACAGATCTTGGGAATGGAATTCGTTCTTAAATTGGGGACTACCTGTAGATGGAGCAATAGATGGTTTATATGTCTACATTGAATAATATGTTAAAGGATTGAGCTAGTTCTATATTAACACTTTATGGATATATCTTTAGTTTCTTCAACTGTCACTCATTTAATTACTATTATTTATTTTATTAGCACTGTTATATTTTTTACTGTACTTCATCATATCTTCTGGTTGTTATATTTCACCAATAAGACATTAAACAAAACAAAAAACCATTCACTACCTGCTACCTCTCTATCAAGATATGCACATCTTTAAATTTCCCCATCTATTTTCCCCATCTTTAGTAAACATTCTACTATTGTATACAGATGAATGTATTTGCTCTAGCACTTGCCATTTAGTATGTTAAAATAGTTCACTCCATTTTTCCCTGACAAATACAATTACCCTGGTCTTTGATAACATTAACTTTCAGATCCACATTATCCATTGCATCTTACAATCTTAACTAATATTTACTGCAGATCATTATGTTCTCAGCCAATAAAATGGCACCATCTGCATACAAAAATATACTATGTTCATATCCCCAGTCAACATACCTTTAACATCAAAACAAGCATTCCTCATACATATTTTGATAATTACATTAAACAAGGAGACTTCACACCTCCCAGTTCAATGCTGAACCATTTGCTAAGCATTCCACTTAATTTGATTCATGCTTTACTTCCACCATTTACATCTCTTTATTATGTTCAGCAGCCAACCTTCAACTTCATATTTGTGCAAAGCATTCCATAATTCAATCCAACCCAGCCAACTTTATTATATGCTTTTTTAAAAAAATCATTCAAAAATCATGTCATTATTGCATTCATACATTTTCAATAACCTGTTGAAGAGCAAAAACCTGGTCTGACATCCTCTGCCCAGCATAAAACTGCACTGACTTTCCCAAATTTTAGTTCTTGTACTCTTTCAACCAAAATTCTGCCAAATAACTTCCCAGGTACATTTAACAGATTTCTCTGTAGTTTTTGCATTCTTTCTTATACAAGGGAATAAGAAGCATTCTTCCAGTCGCCCAGCATGGACACTCCATAAATACAGTGGGGCAAAAAAGTATTTAGTCAGCCACCAATTGTGCAAGTTCTCCCACTGAAAAAGATGAGAGAGGCCTGTAATTTTCATCATAGGTATACCTCAACTATGAGAGACAAAATGGGGGAAAGAAATCCAGAAAATCACATTGTCTGATTTTTAAAGAATTTATTTGCAAATCATGGTGGAAAATAAGTATTTGGTCACCTACAAACAAGCAAGATGTCTGGCTCTCACAGACCTGTAACTACTTCTTTAAGAGGCTCCTCTGTCCTCCACTCGTTACCTGTAGTAATGGCACCTGTTTGACCTTGTTATCAGTATAAAAGACACCTGTCCACAACCTCAAACAGTCACACTCCAAACTCCATTATGGCCAAGACCAAAGAGCTGTTGAAGGACACCAGAAACAAAATTGTAGACCTGCACCAGGCTGGGAAGACTGAATCTGCAATAGGCAAGCAGCTTGGTGTGAAGAAATCAACTGTGAGAGCAATAATTAGAAAATGGAAGACATACAAGACCACTGATAATCTCCCTTGATCTGGGGCTCCATGCAAGATCTCACCCTGTGGGGTCAAAATGATCCCAAGAACGGTGAGCAAAAATCCCAGAACCACACGGGGGGACCTAGTGAATGACCTGCAGAGAGCTGGGACCAAAGTAACAAAGGCTACCATCAGTAACACACTATGCTGCCAGGGACTCAAATCCTGCAGTGCCAGATGTGTCCCCCTGCTTAAGCCAGTACATGTCCGGGCCTGTCTGAAGTTTGCTGGAGAGCATTTGGATGATCCAGAAGAGGATTGGGAGAATGTCAGATGAAACCAAAGTAGAATGTTTTGGTCTAAACTCAACTCGTCGTGTTTGGAGGAGAGAGAATGCTGAGTTGCATCCAAAGAACACCATACCTACTGTGAAGCATGGGGGTGGAAACATCATGCTTTGGGGCTGTTTTTCTGCAAAGGGACCAGGACGACTGATCCGTGTAAAGGAAAGAATGAATGGGGCCATGTATCGTGAGATTTTGAGTGAACACCTCCTTCCATCAGCAAGGGCATTGAAGATGAAACGTGGCTGGGTCTTTCAGCATGACAATGATCCCAAACACACCACCCGGGCAATGAAGGAGTGGCTTTGTAAGAAGCATTTCAAGGTCCTGGAGTGGCCTAGCCAGTCTCCAGATCTCAACCCCATGGAAAACCTTTGGAGGGAGTTGAAAGTCCGTGTTGCCCAGCGACAGCCCCAAAACATCACTGCTCTAGAGGAGATCTGCATGGAGGAATGGGCCAAAATACCAGCAACAGTGTGTGACAACCTTGTGAAGACTTACAGAAAATGTTTGACCTCTGTCATTGCCAACAAAGGATATATAACAAAGTATTGAGATGAACTTTTGATATTGACCAAATACTTATTTTCCACCATGATTTGCAAATAAATTCTTTAAAAATCAGACAATGTGATTTTCTGGATTTTTTCCCCCATTTTGTCTCTCATAGTTGAGGTATACCTATGATGAAAATTACAGGCCTCTCTCATCTTTTTAAGTGGGAGAACTTGCACAATTGGTGGCTGACTAAATACTTTTTTGCCCAACTGTAAATCACATCCATATTTTAATTTTTTCCCAATTACACCATCTGTACCTGCAGCTTTACTGTTGAGCATGTTGAACATTCCCTCACCATTTTTAACACTGCTTGTTGAGAGAGGAAGAAACCTGATTGGTTGGAGTTTGAATTTTATGAGGTTTGCTGCCCACTATTCAGAGTGACTGATTAACTCTTTCACATCTAAATTTCTGGGAGTGTTTTCTCTTCTTTCATTACATGCATGAATCTCAAAATGGACAAAAGGAATCATGTACAAACCACATGTGTGTGATTTGTACATACATTTCAGCTGGATGCAGGCTGATTCTCAGTTCTACTCAATCTATGTACACTATTTCATAAAATCTAACTTTCAGATTTTTTAATGATTTATTCTTTTCAGATCATTCTACCACTATTATCTATTATATAAACAGCTCACTTATTTTACAATACTCAAATCATGAAATTGTTCTATAAAATTATGAAACTGCTTTGTAAGACAGTTGAAAAATAATCTGGGTTTGATGGAATATATAAATAATATATACAAGTTAATTCACAGCTGCACATTTTAATAAAGATTAATCAAAGCTTTACTTATAAGCTTGCCTAGTGTTGTTTAGTATTCCAGTTCAACAAAGATCAATAGAGGCCATTCCCGTCTCTTGACGCCTCTCCAGGAAACAGAGGTGCGATTATGTAAATAGCACTAGTTCCTCTATACTTCTGCCAGCTCGCTTATCTCCAAAGCCTTCTGCCTGCTGCCATTGGCGACCAATACAGTATGCACATCTATCCCATATCTCTTAACAAAGCTCGAGCACTACAGCCAGTCATGTTAAACTGTGATGCATGTCTGGTTTTATTTGTAAAGTGATTCATTTCAGTACATTTAATCTCTGTTGTATTTAGTTCATATATAAAACCATAGCCGATCAGTTAGAATAAGGAAAAAAACCCCAGATGCATCCAGACATTCACTGGTGCTTGGGATAATCCATTGACTCAACAATGCAACACAGCATTGCAATATAATTAGGAAATGTCAGTGTCACAAAATGGACACTGACTATCAGGAATAAAGGAATGTACATCAAGAAAGGCACCTGGTTTGCTTCCTATTCTTTTTGCAAGAGAGCAGTAAATCATGAAATGGACCATCAAAATAAAACATTTATGTTTTAAAAATCACACATTAATATAATTAAATTTTTCTTATGATAAAAACTGTGTTGTAATGAATTGAATATATAAGCATTGGCATTGCCTGACAAAACATTGTATTTATCCTGCACTCTCCTAGCATAATCCCCATTTAACATTACTAGCAATGGCTCCTACTGTGAGGGACTATTTTTTTATACGAATGCACTGATTCACAAATAGCTTTTGCACAACATATTCTCAGCTCAGCAAGAAGTCTACACTCTTGAATGAACCAGAACACATTAGTGAGAGAAAGTTCATTAACCTTGCTAGATTTAGAGGGTTAACAGGATAGTGAAGAAAGGAATTGAGTGAAAAGCTCTGTTGCAAAACAAATTAAAATGAATGTCATCATTCCTTTTGATATTCATTAGCTAATTCACAGAGAGTTTTTTCTTAAATTTGCAGCTATTTATCAGTGAAAAACAGGTGTACACCTGCTGTTCTAGTCCTTCTTAGTGATGATGATGATAATAATAATGATAATAGTAATAGTGGTAGCTGTAGTACTAATAAATACAACATAGAGACTTACCACATCCACTACGGGAATAACTGGGAGAGGGAGAGAAGACCTGAGCAGCAAAATCCTCAAATGTCAGTAGTTCTTTGTGATTCTGGATTATTGCATCAAGATATAATGCTCTTTCCTCATAACTGTTGGAAATAGGTTAAGGAAATTCATTCTGTTACCAAGCCTCAACTATTCAAGTTTGTATTTAACACACAACATTTAGAAAGAAAATTGTACCACAGTTGTTATTGTATATTTCCAAAGCCACAGAATTCTAAGTGTTGCAATAATTAACATTTAGACTTTATTCATATGAATGTAGTATTGTCAGTGCTAAACAAATTATAGTATTATAAAATTATAGCGTTAAAAATACTGATTTTCAAATTAAATGTAACGGGTCTTTATCAGTGATAAATTAAAATCATGTAACAATGAGGAAAAATGTTATAGTATATACACGCACACATACTATGCATTGATATATTAATACCAATATAGACATGCACATACATTTGAGCTACTGATTATGACTGGAAAGAATTAGAAATGTTAACTGCTTTATTTAAAATAGAATATACAACAATTGACTACATTCTTAAGAGATGCTAAAGCCTGAGATTTTCCAGAAGAATTGGCAATTTCTTGAGCTATACTAATTTTAAAAACAGAACATGTGTACACTCTAGTCTTAAGCATCTAAAACCAATGGTATTGCCTTTTAATTAAAACTCAGCAACCTGGAACACACACCATATAAATGCATAATCAAAAACCAGTCACCAATAAAACTTACAAGCATAACAAGCTGAAGCAACTTTCCAGCTGTCTTAACAGGACCCCTGCTTGTGGTATCTTTTCACAGGGAAGACAGCAAATCTCTCTTTGTGTGCAGCTTCTAATTTCTTTGATGGTGATTCATGCACTTAAAAGAACAGCAGTAACATTTTGTACGTATTTAGAACAGACTATCTTATATTGGATTTTATGAATTCAGTGGTCAGTCAATATAATGATGTATATGTTTTTCAAATATGAGAAAACTGTTTACTTTTATGAGACTCCTACAGGGGTTGGAACAAAGAATGAATCCTTTACCATGCTCTTATCTCTGTATTTGTTTGTCCTTAAGGCATTACAAGGATGTTACTTATGTAGCACATTTCACTTAAAGTTTAACAATACAACAGAAGGAACTTGTAAACCATTTCTGAAAGGACAAAATAACTCTCCTTCTTGGTCATTATTATCCAAGTCAGCTGATCATCACAAAACAAAACAAGGTCAACATGGTGTGTGTGTGTTTTTTTTTATATCCCGGTGTCATTATTGTGCAGTGACAGAAACTAACAGGGTATTTCACACAACGTATCTGCTTGTTTATTTATATTCCATTCCTAGGTATATTTAGAGATGCTTTTCTGTTATAGGCTGAACTGCTGATGACTTGATGCTAATGACTAGTCTGCCAAACTTCCTAGGCGAGAGGCACACGCCTAGAACCTATTCTAAAGGGACTGACGGATGCCATTCACATCTCATTATGAACATGCTTATTCTGCCCGGCGCTTTGCTGTTGCTAGGGATCTCTATTCCACACTGACACAGCAAGTGCTGGTCCTGAACAGCAGGATGTTCGGCCTGAGTGGCCGTCTGGTGCACAGACTTTCTGACACTAAGCTGGCACGTGCTGGCGCAGCAGGGGAAAGCCAAGGCGTGACAAATTACTGAAAGAGCTAAGCTAAACTTATGGCTGAAAACCACCTGAGCCTGTGGACCTCTGTGGGCCTGCCATCTATCCTCAATTCCTTTCCCCCTCGCCCTTTCAGTCCGCAGTCTGCTTGCGGCCTCAGTTTTGTTGAAGCAGTTACAACAGACCTTGTTTCCATGCTATATCTATAAACATAATAAATGGAAGAGATGCCACAACAATGGGGGGGGGGGGCCAGTATATTGTAGATCAGAAAGCTTGATTGGCCAATTATTTTAAGACATAATGAAATCAATAATGATAATGCTACTTCAGAGGAGGATAAACATTCACTCAATACTAACAGCCAATTATAACCAACAACATTAGGAAATGAATATAGATTTGCAAAAGGGTACCTCCACCCCACCCCTAGACATACAGGTGGGATAGGCAAAGACCACCTTCAGTGAAGCTTATCTCCTGATACCTCCAAGAGCTCTTCTATTTAGTTTTCTTGGTAGCTATTGTATGGGGAAGTGCTATTGCTATTGTCTTCTTCTGATTTAGGTTGCAAATTTCCCAGTCTAGCATACAACTGTGGAATTTCCTTTTTTTTTAAAAACATTATTAAATTTCAACAAAGAATAAAATATAGAAAAATAGAATAAAAAAAAGGATAGAAAAAGAGAAAAGATCAGAAAAAGAGTACAAAAAAAAGTGAGAATAGAAAAAAGATGAATAGAAAAACTTCTGATATAAAATACATTCGCCTCTTACTCTAGTTTTAAAATAATACAAAGTAAATCTAAAACTGGAATTTCCTAGTTAGCGTCCATCAAACTAAATTCAGCTCTGTTTAGGCTTTTTCAAGATCTGCTGAGATCAGCTAAGTGTTTCCAGTGGTAAATTGTCTAGGTAATAATAAAGATAGTTAATATATTTTAAAAATTTCCTTAAGTGTAATGTAGGAAAAAATTCTAATTAAAGAGTAATTAGAAAATAATGTTAAACAAATCTTTCCTGCATATTGAAAAGAACTTTAAAAATAGCTACATTCAACAGCAGCAAAGCCAACAAATTTTAGATCTCCGGTTATTCTCCTTAATATTTTATCCCAGTTTTATTTATTTATACACACACACACACACACACACTACTAAAACTCTTGCATCTGTTTGTAACCTTTAACTGGGCAAAATGGTGTGTCATAGGCCAACAGTTTTTGAACCAAGGTACCTCAAATGGGCTAACTTACAGAATGTATCCAAAATCTGGGACCCATGACTCCCATGGAACTGAAATTTGGCAAATTTTATAAAACATTTTATGACATAAAAATTATCATAAAACATTTTATGATGTAATACAAAATGTCATAAAACGTTTCCTGTTGTCAACTCCTGATATTTGACTGTGCTATTCAGTTCAATATGAATGACATGGGCATTCATATTTCAAGGCAGATAAATCTCTGGATATCTCCCTGAATTTTTAAGAACTTTTCCAATGAAGGCAGTACATTAGAAGCTCTGCCATTGTAGAAGGTACTGAGGAATCTGGTAAGGAAATATCTTTGAAACGATGACCCAACAGGTCACCAGTTGTCTAGTGTGTGTGTGTTTGTGTGTATGTGTGTGTGTGTGTAGATTTTAAGGCTCCTTATAAAATTATGCTATTCACAGAGATAATTTGGGTAGGTTATTTTTTAGGTGCAAATCACACATAGTGGCTTGGAAATATATGGAAAAAGAATAGGAGCTTAATTTTTGTATCCTAAATACTGGCTGTAGTATGGATGCCGTCTGGTCAGGCATCATGCATATCTTTTAGTTTGACACATCTGAGAATGTTACTTGGAAACCATTACCTATCTTTTGGATCCATATCCTTTCTGGCTATTAAAAGCTATTAACAGAATTATCTATATTAGGGATGGAGAACGTTTTTGGCCATATTTTTAGCTGTATAACATTCTAGGGGCTATGTGCTAGGAATGGTTAGTATCCAAGCAACGTTCTGAGTGTCCCTTTCTTTCTCTGTCATCGTTAGCCATTCACAATTTCCTTGGTATTATTTGCTGCCCGCCAGGGAAAGGAGCTGAGGAGGTTGATCCCAGGAGCATTCTAAAGCAAAAATGGGCAACCTTTTTTAGCTCCTGCAGCTATATCAGTTGGCAGGTTGACCACTGTACACACGTATGTGCATCCATTTTTCTCTGTCACTCATTCACCACTGAGGATGATGCCCTCCGTTCCCAACAATCTTGATCAGGGGTATTGAGAGGAAGTGGGGAGCATTATTACGTATTTTTTATTTATTAGATTTATAATCTATGTTTTGTTTGGAGGTCAAGGCAGCCAACACCTTAACCACTACACCACATTCCACTGTTTCTCAGTGGTGAACACTGAAGGATTCTGCTTTCAGATAGCTGGTTTTATGCTATAGGAAGCCAGTGATTTTGACCAGTGTAGCTGGAAGGAGGAGGAACTCCCTCTTTCTCCTCTGCATTTTTGCTCAAGATATACTGAATTCCCATACCAGTAGCAGCAGGAACCAGCATTCTTGCATAAGGATGCTAAGAGGGGGAAGCAACAAGTTTTTCCCTAACATCCTGTGATGGAATGTATCTACAAAGGGAGTGGTGGTGGTGTGATGGAATGCAACAGAGCACCAGGTTCTCAGGAAGGAGGGGGCACATTCCAGGAAGGGGAGCGAGACAAGAGACAGCACAGTCCATAGCAGGAGCATGGGAAGAGGAAGAGATTGAGGATAGCCACGCCTTAGAATCTCCCAGGGTATATCCACTAGTTAGAGTAGTACAGATTTAGTCTGGCAAGATTGATGGCAGGCCCAGCCCAAGAACAATAGGGAAACAGTTCAGCCAAGTTAAGTTCTTTTATTGCTTACACCATATAGACAGAAGCTTGCCAGACTAAATCTGTACTACTCTAACTACTGGATATACCCTGGGAGATTATAGGGAGTGGCTATCCTCAATCTCTTCCTCTTCCCACACTCCTGCTCTGGGCAGTGCTGTGCCCCCTCCTTCCTCAGAACCTGGTGCTCTATTGCATTCCATCACATATCCTATTCAACATTACCCATTGCTAATAGCAATAAAAAATTACCTATTCCCATTGGCAACCATACTGTTGCCAATAGTACTTGCAATTTGCAATTGCAATACTATTTGTGCTAATCCACAATCTTTTTAATTAAAAAAAGATTGACACAAATAGGGCCTGTCAATAATGTCAGCATAATACACATCACACATAACTGCAAAACAGGCATACAATTGCAAAGTTTTTGCTTTATTGCTTTGTGATATTCTCTACTACCTTTAGCAGGATCTGCCCTGGGGACCCTTCCATGTGAAGCACTGTGATGGCAGTGTTTTTCCAAAATGGCACTGCTGCTTAGTAGGCATATGATAAACAGCACAGCGTGATAGCTGCTGTATTCATAATATTAGCACAAGGTACAGATTTGTAATTGCAGTATTACTCATATTTTGCTGTAGGAAATGTGCGATTTTCTGAAGGTTAGCTGGGAGGAAGAGAAATATTTTTAGTGAGTAATAGCACTGTGGTTGCAAACTCTCATTACTGTTATCTGTGAACTTGAATAGATTTTCAAAAATCACTACAGATATTTCAATTTGATATTTCTTAAAAAGGAAAACAGTTTCCCATCCTCAGTTCTCATCTCTTTTTCTCCTTCTCTGGACAAGTTGCCTGCTCTCCAGCAATTTCACAAGGATGTATTTGCCTGCACACTTCCACAGAGTTTAACAATGATTGTGCTCACATAACAGGGTTAACCTAGTTACAGTGGAACCTCGGGTTACGAATTTAATTCGTTCCGTGACTCTGGTCGCACCCCGAATTGGTCGCAACCTGAAGGAAATTTCCCCATAAGGTTCAATGTAATTACCGTTAATCCGTTCTGGCGTGGAGGACAGGGAGGCGGTTATTGCTTGGAGGGAGAGTCCCCCTCCCTACGACCACGTGTCAGGGGCGGAAAATGGCCACGGACCACGTGTCAGGGGCGGAAAAATGGCCGCGGACCGTGTCACGGGAGGGAAAATGGCCGCGTATCCTGTTTGTACCCCGAGGCAGAGTTCGCAAACCGAGGTAAATTTTTGCGGCCAGAGCTGGTCGTAACCCAAAAAGTTCGTTAGCAGAGGCGTTCGTAACCCGAGGTACCACTGTACTTAGTTAACCCATTTTCTGTATTTGCACAATACTCCAAATCATAAACGAATCATAAACAAAGCCCTATTAAAAAAAACCTATCCAAGGTTAATACCAACAAAACTTGGTACGTACAAATGTAGCTGCTAGTTTTAAACTGACCTGTTTAGGTATGTTGTGCAAACATAAGCCAATGCCTATAGAAAATTTCCTATAAAGACAATAATAAAGTCAAAATCTTGAAGGCATGGGAAAAATATTTTGGAAGGAAAACAGTGCCACAATGATTGATTAGAACATTTATTGTGTTCCAAGTGTGACGCAGTCCTATCACTGACAGGATTCTATTCCCTATAGATCCAATCTATGCAGCTACTCATCAAACCACAGACTATTACTTATACCAGTAAACTCTCTGATTAAGCTTTATAAAAATCTATAAACAAGATATTCTAGGAGTTTAAAGAATGACTACAAAGACAGTGTACACATTATTTCTGTATTATTTTATAGCTAATCAGGAGATTTTCCTAAACTTTGTAAATAAATATAACATGCCATACCCTTAAAAGCATATTCTCCTAGGTAGTTTAGATGTGAAATGCCACATATGATTACAGCCCATCAAAAACTATAGCTATATAATTTTAAAAGAAAAAAAAATGGTGCAAACAGAACTCTTTTCACCGCAAAACAATTGTTACTTAAGAAAGGCATTTCCAAAGGAGTCTGCGAAGGGCCTAGTGATGTAAAACTGCAACTTGCATAATTGCATCAGACATCAGGATGCAAATATGTACAGTACAGGTAGCATTAGCCTCATGAAGTTACTGTACATGTCAGTTTTTTGCTGTAATTTCAATTTGCTGCAGATGCCTGTGGGTACATCTCAACTGACTTAATTACTGCAATGGCACCTGGCATTGAGATAATGCTATAAAATGCTTTCAACCAATTAAATCAATAGCACGACTAATAAAGTAAAATTTTGTTTCTAATTAGCTTCCATTACCTGGTTTTAAGTTCTTCTTCTGGTATACGCTCCTAAAATATGTTGACCCAGGCCTACTACTGTAGAGTATAATCCTGAGAAAATGCCAAAAATTGTGGATGATTTTAGAAGCTGTGAATGACTTGGATATATAAACAATTATTTGTTAATTTGGCACAGTTCCACTTAACTGATCTGGTAAACTTGACTTTCTTCTATTGTTGGGCCTTGCAAGCATAGAAAACTTAATTTCTGCATGGTGCACACCAAAACTTCTGCACCTTTCTTTCTGTAACTTATAATTTATGACTGCAAGTATGATCTTGCTTATACAAATTCTGTGTTTGTGTTGCTGAAATTTGGTAGTGGTCATACAAACGCAAAACAGGCAACTCAGATTCTGATCTAAGCTAGATTCAGACTTGGAGCAGTTGCCTAAAATTTTCCTACAACATGTATGTCTCAGATCCTGAGTCATGTTTAGACACATGTTTGGAGAGCAAACTGGTAAGGTTCATAATGTTCAGGTAGTCCTCACTTACTGACCACAATAGGGACCGGCAACTCCATTGTTAGGCAGTGTGGTAGTTAAGCATGATATGTCACATGACCATACCAACTTACAACACCAGTTTTGTCAGTTCTGGCTGCGGTCGCTAAGCAAATCACCGTGGGTTGTTAAGTGTGATGTCACATGACCACAGCTTGCGACTTCCTCCTGGCTTACTCCTTGACTTTTCTTGGAAGCCAGCTATGAAGGTTGCAAATGGTGATCACATGACAGGGGATGCTGTGACTGTTGTAAATGCAAGCCGGTTGTCAAGAGCCTGAATCATGATCATGTGACTGCTGGGACGCTGCGATGGCTGCAAGTTCAAGGACCTATTGTCTAGTTTTTCAGTGCCATCGTAACTTCAAATGGTTGCTGAATGAGTGATCGGTAAGCGAGGATAACCTATATTGAAGTTCTCTGAACATAAATTAAATCCTGTTAATACCTGTAAACTAGCTTGTTGTTCTTACTTCTGTCCCTAACACTGGCAACAAGAGCAAACTGAATTTAACAGCCCATTTCATGCACTGCAATCATATTTTATTTATATACTACAGTAAATAATTAAGGGACAGTATAGCTGAAAGTGTGATTAGGATCCCCCTTCAATTAACCAATTAGTATCCTCATCTGTTTTGGTGTCCTGGGAAATACTGTTATGGGAGATAACAATATCGCTAATAATAAGAGAGATAACAGATATCTCTAAATAATGCCCTCAACAGAAGGTGCTATCAATTTATAGGTAAGATAGTCATGGAACTAAGAGACACAGCTTCTGTATCTGTCTTCCCCATGATGACAGCAGACTGGAATAGCAAAGCAAAAGTAGGAAGAATTAAATATCCACTCAAGGTATCTACTCTGATTGTCAAAGAAGCTTCTTTTTATTATTTAATGGAATGTTCCATTCATGGATTTCTCATTTCAGTAGCAGTTTGCACCCACAGACCTGATTACTTAGATATATGAATTCTTAGGAGTTTGGTTTGGCTGTGGATTTAGGAATCTTTCAACAGTTAAATTCCATTTTTTAAACTTCAGTCATCTCTCCATTTGATGATTTCATCCATTTAATATTGAATTGTTGTCCTGGATTAATAGAATTTATACTCTGAATTTATGTAGATTTTTTTTTTTTTTTTTTTTTTACAAAAGTCTCATTTATACATTTCATTATAAAAAAGGTCACATTTTATAACATGTCAGACATATAAATTTTACAATGAACATTCCCTCTCATTCATCAATATTCTTAATGATATGTCTTTGCTTAATGGAATGTATATATTTTAAACAGTTCTTGAGCACAATCACTGACAAAGCAGTAACATCATAAAACTTGTTAAAATAAAATTCTATAAAGTGCTCTTAACTGAAGCAAGTTTAGGTATAAAACCGCACATAAAAAGAATTGCCATAATATAGTTTTGATTAGTGTATGAATTTCAGAAGATTGAAGCCTAGAAACAAATATTCCGCTCAGATAATTAAAGGATTATAATTCTAGAACACTAACACAGTGAACCTTCAATTTAACAGAGTATTAGAGTGGAAGGGGTGTCCATTAAAGCTGAATGCTTGCTAAATCCAAAAGGAATTTTAGGCATGAGCAGAACATATAGCATATGGACAGATTTTGTGCCATACCTCCAAAGTCTGCTAAACTGAGATCTGTTAAATAGAGGGTTTATTGTAATGATTTTGCAGATTAAGTCACAAGACTATTCATATTCAAATGCAACATGGTTTAATGTCTGTTCTGAGAACAGCACTATATTTTATTCACATGTAAACACATGTAGAGAAGTGCTACACTGGATCAGTTAACACTTAAAACAGAGCTGTTCTGTTCCAACAATACTGCTTGATTGTAACTCAAGAGAACTGGCTTGAACCAAGAGAACGTTAAACACAAATTACTTAATTGCTCATTAAGCCAGCAGGCAATCTCAAGGGAAGGCCCCCAAAGTTATATGTCAATGGGCCAACATGAAGCATAACTTGTGGATGCTTAAGAAAATGGCTGGAACAAGCAGCTTCCCCATTCAGCAGATAAGTCCTGACACAAAATTTATTTACCAAAAGGCAAACCAGGGAGGTTGCTCCCTGTCATCCTCTCCAGTTTCCCAAAATACTTTCAACACCCAGCTTCCTCTTTTTGTTTTGGAAAGGCAAATTTATAAAGCCCCACACTGCAACCACTCATAATTTTTCTGAGAAATCACAAAACCTACATGAAATTCAAGGACACTTTTGGAAATAAAGATGGTTATGGAAGATTTACAGCATGTCACATTTCTTTTTTAGTTTCTGCTTTCAATAAAGAAAATGCTCTACAGTTATTTTTTTATTTATTTAGTTTTTCTCCAGGATAGGAGTCATGTATACTGACTTGCACGATAGTCATATTGTAGTGCACAAAAAGGACACAACTAGGAAAGTCTTGAAATATAAAATATGTAGTTGCTATTGGCCCAATAATATTGGGAGTAGGAAGAAAGTCATGGCTATATAGGTTGTATACATACAGCTACTGGACAGAGATAGGAAAATCAAGATCTGGGTTGCAAAAATCTGGGCAACCACGAGATGGAAGCAAAGTGTAACCCTAAGTTACAGGAATCTTTGAAATAAGGAGAGGGGAAAGAGTTTTTCTTGTACAACAGAAAGATGAAGAATAAAAAGATAACAAAACAAATGGCAAGTAGAGATCTTAAAGTGTCCTAGCTTCACAACTCTACTAGAAAGAACACTCTGAACCCCTTCATTCTGAAAGACAGACTAATAATTTTATTAAAACTGCAATAATATCTCATAATGGCCGATTTTTAAAAATATGAATGGGTAATTTTTAATGCTTATAGGGGCTGAAAAGAAGGAAGGAAAAATAGGAGGAATGGACAGAAGTTTACATGTGAACATACTGGTGGATCTGTGGATAATCTGTAGTAGATAGACAAGGATTTCTGTTTTATAATTTTTTAGTAATACTAGCAGCAAAAAAATGACATCCCCACTCTATCAATTACATTGCTGAAATAAAAAAAGCTTGGATAGGTAACAAAAATGCAGTATTTTGTTTTGCTTTTTTTCCTCCTATGGAACAATTTTATGCTCTATTCAATTAAATAATATAGCTTTTGCACTAGAGTTCAGTTTGATAGATTTCACAGTTGTGCCAAAAAACAAAGTTGATCCTGCCAGCAGTAAGATTGCCTACCACTGATATACAGTTTTCAATTAGGTGGTAAGATTGCTGTCCCTGTCATGGTAACGTCACAGATAGGCAATTACTAAAATAGCTTGGACTTCTGTAATCTTTGCCTGCAAAGCAGATGTTGATTCCCAACTAGGACTTGAAAGGATTCCATTGTTATAAAGAGGCTGCAAGTGACTTCATCTAGAAAATCTAAAATGAAAGCAAGCTAAAGATAAATCGATGCATTTACAGCTGCTGCTACTTGTGTCCTGCAATTACAGACAAATCAAACTAAATAATTATAATTATGTAATTGCATAAAAAGGGAAGGCATATCACGGCAGTGAATACTTATTTCTTGACTAAAAAAAATCTGGTATATTAACCTTATACAAAGTATGGCAAAATATATTTCTTTCAGATACCACAAATCATTTAATTTAATTCTTTTGGTTTGCTATCACCACATTTTCCTTTAGAGTTCCTGCGAAGATACGCTCCTATCACCTAAAACAGAGATTCATAACCTTTTTCTATATGCAGACAACTGCATTATCAAGAGCTGTTGAGGTCCATCATACAGAATAAGCCAGGGCTCAGCAATAAGGAGCCCATGTGCACCTTGAGATGGCATTCATAGGAGTTTAAAATTAAGTAAAAATAATTTTTAGTGGCTGAACTGATTGCCAAATCTCATGAAATCTTTGATGTAGTCATCTAAAACCTTGTGAAATTTTGAATGAGAACACCAACATTCAGCAATCTCTAATGTTGGTCATTGAAAAATGCAGTTTGGAGCTTGCATCAGAGGCCAAAAGCAGCAAACCTGCAGGCCAACAAGTTGTGAACTATTGTCCTGAACTATCATGCATAATTGCTTAAATGCACATAAAATGAACAGGAATATTGTTTGGAGACCATTACTGGAATCCTATGCATATTTACCAAAATGCGAGTCCTACCTTCTTTGTTGATATCTACATAATCTCCCAGAATGTCAGAATTGTTGAGTTGAAAGGGGTTATTTAGACCAACCTGTTCAGAGCAGGAATCCAAATTAAAGTAACCTTGACAGATGGCTATCTAGTCTTTGCTTGAATACACCCACTGAATAGGAGTCTACCAATATTCTGGGTAATTGGCTCCACTTGGAACTATTATTGTTTTTTGAACATTTAACCAGAATCTGCCTTCTTGTAACTTAAATCCATTATTCCATGTCTTATACTTTGGAATGATGAAGGGCAGGTCTTGACCTTCTCTATTTGTGACATCCTTTCAGGTATTTAAAGAATGCTATTACTTCCTGTAATTTGGAAACCTGTGCTGATACAATCAAAAATAATTTGTCTTTTTTTGCAGCCACATTTTATTGCTGAGTCATTTTCAGTTTGGAATCAGCTACTATTCTAAGATTTTTTTCAGAACTACTACTTCAAATTTACATTGTAACAGAGAAGATGGCTTTTTAATCACTAGAGATGAAATTCTGGAATACTTACTTCTGAAGAAATGGGAGTTTGAATAAAAATATTACTGGTTTAAAGAATGGATTAGTTTACCTTTATTGTAATCAAACCAGATCCCAGTCTGCTTCTTTTGAATAAATGTTTTTTTTTAATCCTAAGAATTGAGTTATATATAATTGAGATCATGAAAAAAATTCTTACTAAAGAACCAGGTTATTCCCCTTCACCAGTAAAAGTAATAGACAGCCTTAAGGCCAAACTTAGGGCCTTTCCCCACTACTGTGTTAAAAGGCCATCCATCTGTTCTTGAGTTTGCAGGAAACGATGCTGGCATGAAATTTGCTGCCCAACATTGTTGCCCCTTATTCTGCCTCTACTGCATCTGTTCTGAGTAACTCCTGAATGACATTGTCTGGGTTATACATATGGAGAGTGTGTTAGGCAAACTAACTTGGTATGATATGTACACAGTGATGTCATGATGCAAATTCCACCCTTACGTATTTGCATCTTGATGTCTCACGTGTTGGACGAAAAGCATTTGTGCATGCACGGGAGCATTCCCAAGAGGGAGAATCTAACCTGAGCAATGATCAGTGAGGCAGGTACAACAGAAAGGAGCTCTATTTAAGGAATTGCATGATAGCAATAGGCAAAGCCTAACACCTAGCTAACTATATCCTATGAGGATGAAAGTCAGAGACTAAAGGCATGCTTGGGAATAGAGGAAGAAGTAGTGACCTGAGATTAGCAATCCCATTGACAAAGAGCAGACAGAGTGAAGAGGAGACACAGATCAAGTCCTTAACCTTTGATCTACACCCCATTGCCCTTATAATCAATAGGTTGTGAGATGCCAAAGAGTCAGTGCAAATTGAAGTCACACTTCCAACCAATCTGTAATTTGCAGTTATTTGCAGCATCACATGATGACACATTTTGTCAGTCCCCCCCCGCTGCTTTGCAGATGCTCATGGTGCTATATAGACACCCCCCGCCAAAAAAAAACCCCATGTTGCCAGGGCACGTTTGTGCCAGAAGCTACTGGAGACATGGCTTTAATATAAGAAGCAGTTTCATCTGTCCTTAAGTACTGACTAAGCATAAGAGAAGAAAGATTTCACATATGGGGACAGATTTCATTTGAAAGTGGGGAACCCACAACAGTCCAAAGTCTGCTACTGTATTAGAAAATAGAGCAGCTCCTGAGAATGCAAAAGTAGCTATCATTACTCTAAAACATCTGGGTCACTTGTTTGAGCCATTTGGAGCTATTTACCTTTTCTGTTTTCAGTCCTCTTTTTGTTTTTTTCTGTTTCAGTGCTATTTAAAAAAATAGTATTTACAGTTAAACTAATGGTCCAGAGACAGGGTTACTTACATACAAAAGAGTCAGAAAGCTAATAGATGCATCTTTTCCAGATTCTAAACCTATAAGCCATACAATGATTTCACACTGTTTACTTCTCTGTAACATTCAGCAAGGCCTAGGAGAACACCTAGTCTTCTCATATTTAATGTCTTTTTTGCCTGTGGTTGCATTTTAATTATATCTGCTACTCATATTCAAGATAACAAGCTCCCCATGAAAAGTTTCATGCTAATTTTTATATATTATTGAATAATTTCATTAAATTAAAATATTGTTGCTCACATGACAGCATAATTGCTAATAGGTATAAATGGAGATCACAATGTACCCTGCCATCTCTATATAATTTTTTTTTCAACCTAATATTTAAAAAGGCAATTCCATCTTTTTTTAAGTAATCACCCAATATATGTTAGAAAAATCCTAGTTCTGAGATCAAACATCTGGCTTTTATTCTAAAATATAGGAAGAATAACATAATTTCATATCTTAGTTAATATAAATTAAAACATCTTCACCTCTTGCTTCACAGAGGATGGTGTCATTTTAAATAATGAATGCACAGCTCTTTCTAGCAGCACACCTTCTTAAACTGAGTTAAGCTGAACTCTTTTTCCAAATCCAATGAAAACAATCTGAACCCACATTCCTGAGTCCAGTTTCCTATTAACCAACAGCACTTGTCTTGCCTGAATTTAATTTCAACCTGTTCTCTCTCATCTGTCTTATTATCAAACGTAGGCAAGCATATTGACTGCCTCCTTGGAGTTAGTGGAGCGGTAGAGCTGGGTGTCATCAATATATTAATGGCAACTCACTCCATATTTCACAGTGATCTCTTCCAGCAATTTCGCGTACATATTAAACACCAGGAGGAACAAGATGGAACCCAGACAAATGTTTAACAATATTCCCCTTGACCACCTTCTGGACATAATCCTAAAGGAAGAATAGGAATTACTACAAAACAGTACTCTAAAGCCTCAATGCTCTCAAATAATGCAAGAAAGATAACATGGTTGGTGGTACTGAAACCTGCTAGGAGGTCCAAAAGAATTAGCAGTGATGCTCACCCTTCACGCATTTTTTAGTCTCTATCATCCACCAAGGTGACAAAATCTAGATGAACAGTATCATCCAGATGCATTTTAAGGTGTGAGCCTGCCTGCAGCACCCCACATCCCCGTGGCACCCACTGGCCTGTTTGCTCGGGACTCCCGCCTCTTCCTGCTTAATGACTCACATGGTCCTGAGGTTGGGACGGCAATCAGGACTGCTGGGATTGTTGTTGCTAAGCAATGTGGTCATGTGACATCATCTTTTACAACTGCATTGCCTAGCAACAGAAATTCCAGTCTCAATTTCCATTGTAATCCAAGGACTACCTGTATATGGCCATTCTCCCTCTGCATTCTCCAGTCCTAGAATGCTGCATCAGAGTAACCCAGGAAACACACCAAATTTCTATAATATCAGCCAAGTCAGCAGTTTTATCCAGGATTAATCCTAAATAATGGATATTTTACCAGTAACAAAAATGGCATTGAAAAGCAGGAGTGTTGGAAAGGCTACTTTTGCCATCACCCTGACTCCCTTCATTGGCTATCCTAATTTTCATGCAATAGCCAGTTTGCAGCTTTCCACCACATCTTCCCTTGCCAATTATTTCAGCGTCTGCTCCCAAGTTAGTTTCCATTCTGTATTCTCCACAACTTTACAATATGTAGCAATAAAACCAACAGTCCAGATTTCTTCCCCATTAAAAAAAATCCCCCCTTCCTGCTACCCACATATACATAACCAGAATAGGTGGGGGGGGGTCTCTTTGCCCCAGTGTTTCCCCAAAGGACCCCTAAATATTTCCCTTGTGGTGGTGACTCTGCTGTCAGCTAGCTCTCCACCTCTGGACTTTTAAGCATCAGCCTCAGTAGTAGTGCAATGCTAGGCAGACAGCTTCTACCCAGAGAGCTACTTTCCTGTGCTTCAAGTAAAGGGAGAAGGATGATGTGAAAAGCTCCAAGGCAGTTTTCCTTTTACACATCAGGAGAATGAGGGAAAAACTGTTCTCTGCCAAAGAAATTGTTGAAGGGATGTTAAGTATATTTAAAGGCCCTGTAATCTGTTCCTTATTGGGGATGATACTCCCCACTTCAAGGTGAATTTTCACATGGGAGGATTCCCCCACCTTCAAACTAAGTGAACAAACTGTCATTGATTTGATGGTGGTAGTGGTGGTGGTGGTGGTGGTAGAGAAATTCTCTCCTGTGGACTTTCAGGGGAGGCATGGCAGACTGAAGACGTTTCTGCAAAAACAGAGATGTGAATCGACCGGTTCTTTGGAAGAACCACTCCGGATAAGGAGAGGACAGGAAATTGCCCACACGTAGTCCAGATGGCTGCTCCTTGTGAGGAGACTGCAAGACAGTGGTCTTCCGTGGGTTTGAGCACTGGGAGACGAAGGGATTAACCACCTGTGATGGAATGTATCTACAAAGGGGAGGGTGATGTGGTGGATTGCAGCAGAGAGCAAGGCTATCAGAAAGGAGGGAGTGCATTACAGAAAGGGAAAGGAGACAAAAGACAACAAAGTCCAGAGGTGGAACATGAGAAGCATAAGAGGTTCAGGATAGCCACTCCCTAGAATCTCCCAGGGTATATCCACTAGTTGAAGTAGTATAGTTTTAGTCTGGCAAGGTTCTGTCTATATGGTGTAAGCAAATAAAGGAACTGCACCATCTTGCTTGCAACTGCGGTGGAGCCTTTTAAAGGACACTAAATTCAAAAGCCTCACGTTCTAATCACTTTCAGAAATTGCCTATTAGCCATCGTAAATCTATCAGAGACCTTTGGAATGACGAGTTTGAAAAGTTGCCAGGTGAGTTTAGCTTTAACTCTGAGCAAAGAAAAATTAATTATAAGCTTAAAGAATTTGAAATAAACAGCAAAAAGGTAAATAAGATTTTGATCTAAGAAAGTTACAAATAGATTAAGGGTCCAGTTAAATTTGGAATATTGACTTTTACTGTAAGATTTTGGAATTATCTATAAAAAATAAAAAGCTTCTCATGGGAACCAGAATTATTTTGGTTATTTTGGCTCATAACAAAGATAAGTGACTTCAGAAACTGGACACTAGAGGGGACTAAAGATTCTATGTAGAAGAAGAAAAAGACAAGCCTGCTTTTGGTGTTGGTTAACTGGGACTTACAAAATGACACAAAACGTCATAACATTGGAAATATTAAAAGAGATCTTTGAAGAATAGAGCCAGAAATTAGTAGCTATAATATCAGCAGTGTCAGTAATGATGTCTGATTCTATGGATAGATTATATCCGAAAGAGTTAATGAGGAAATGACAGATGCGGAGCAAATTTTGTCTGACAAGACAAGAGACAGCAGCAAAAGTGGAACTACAAATGACAGGCCAAGAGAATGATTTGGAAAAGGACACTTTATTGGATATACAAAAGAAACTGGCTGAAATTTTAAAAATTAAAGGGGAAATACAAATGACAAACCAAGAGAATGACCTGGGAAATGTTTTCTTATTGGATCTACAAAAGAGGCTTGTTAACCGTAACCCTTGAAGAAGTCTATGCAATGGAATAAAGAAGAATTGAAGAGAAATCAAATTGTATGACAATATTTGAATGAACTAAAGATTAAGACTGTTAGAAGTAAAAGGAAGGAATATAAAGTTGGTTTATTTGATCAAAGTTAAAATAAGACATTTTTTGCAAAGATCTGGCAACCCTTTACAGGCTTTTTGCTGACACCAGGATTGAAAAGTTGATGTTTTATGAATTTGCTTATAGATAAGGGATGGGATATGGGATATGGGATGAAAAGATATCTGTTTGTAATCTTATAGGGGGTGAAGAATTACTAAATTTGTTTACACTTGTAATGAAGATTGGAAGTCATTTCTTTATATATTTCTTTGCTTTATCATATTTTTTCTTTTCTTTTTCTTTTTTCTTGCACTTTTTATTCTTTCTTACTACTATTTTTTCTTTAAGTTTAGTTTGTATTAGTTTTTACTATTGTAATCAAAATCCTTAATAAAAAATTACATACAGAAACTCTCTCCTGCCAAAATGTCTGGAGGGAAGAGAGTTTATCCACCACCAAAAATATTGGGCCCTTATAGATCCTTGGCGGGGCATGGGATTTCATCTCTGTTCGGCTGATTTTCCTCTGGGTTACTTCCCCCTTCCTCCATGCAAAAGGGACAATTAAACTGTGGGATATAGAAATGCATATGAGCACTATGCATTGGCTGTCTGTATGAATTAAAGGAGAATTATTGCTATTTCTTTGATCCATAATTGAAATATATCAAAACATTCTGAAAGTAGCACTAAAAGAATTTTGCTTTGGGTTTCAGAAGATTTTTCTGAATTTATTTCCTCGTATGCAGTACATTAATAAGAGGCTATTTGTTATATTATCTATAGCCTGGTAAATGTGGTCTTTGTTTATATATAGGTAGTCCTCAACTTACAACCATTCATTCAGTGATCGTTCAAAGTTATGATGGTGCTGAAAAAGGAGATTTATGACCGGTCCTCAAAGTTGCAGCCATCCCAGTACCCCTGTGGTCACATGATTGTGATCTGGGTGCTTGGCAACCCATTCGCACTTACAACAGGTTGCCAAGTGCCCCACAATCACACTTGCTGTTTGCCACTTTCCATGTCAGTGTCCCCAGAAAGTCAAAGGGAAGATCGCAAGTCACTGGGGGTCTCCCTCACCCGTGCACCCTCCCAACCCCTGTGCTCATGCCATGCCAGCCACTTGCTCACCCCCACCCTCCCTCCCTCCCTAACCTGCACTGCACCCCCACACCCGCTCCCCAGCCTGCACTCCAGTGCACCCTCCCTAACCCGTGTTGCACCTCTTGTGCACCCTCCCCAACTCATGCAGCACCTCTTGCGCACTGCTGCACACCACCACACACACTCCCTGACCTGCACTGCACCCTCACACATCCTCCCCAACCCAAGCAGTGCCTGTCATGCACCCCTTCGCATCCTCCCCGACCCTCTCCTGCACCCCTGTGCACCCCCTTGTTCCCTTTCCCACCTAGCAGCACTTACCTGCCTGCCAGCCTGGGACTTGCAACTTCCTGCTGGCTTCCCCACTGATTTTGGTTGTGGGAAGCCAGCAGGAAGTTGCCTTGCCTAACAACTGTGGGATTCAGTTAATGACAACAACTGGGACTGCTTGGATTACTGTCACTAAGGGATGCGGTCGTGCTTATGACCGCATCCCTTGGCAATAGAAATTCTGGTCCCAATTGTCATCATAAGTCGAAGACTACTTGTAGCAGGCAATCATGAACCTTCTATTCACTTATATATTAAAAAAAGTTATTTTAAGTACAACTGTGGAAAAAAAACCCTTTAATTGCTGTGGTAGCACTTACTCGTTTCCCTGGAAGTAAAAGCCATATATTTTATCCATGAAACTAATATACAAAAGATAAGCTTCTTTTATAACATAATCATAACCAAAGGGAGGACAAGCACATAGCAGTTCTCTCTTGCACAGATTCACCTCCCACCCCCCATAAACATACAAAATCACCGAAAGAGACATAGACCACCAAAAGTATAGGAAGGACACATGGAAGCAGGGCTGACAAAAAGCATCACTGTCCCAGGTGGACTAGATGAATGCCTCTCATCCTTTACCAAACTGTTTTAGGACAACTGTTACTATTAAGCCTAGTGTACTTCATAGGCCTATTGTGAGGACAAAAATGAAGGAGAGCTTTTGTTCCTGGAGGAGACACTGGATATAAGTGTAAGAAACAAATAAACAACTTACACTATGTTACTGAAGTTCAAAATTGGACTGATTGGCATTTAAATGACTAACTATGCAAATCTGAAGTTTAGAAATAGCAGCCTGTGTGGACTGAAACACCCCACCATAGTATGGGTAACTTCGGAACATCTACCACTTTCCTTTGGGAAGTTGTCAGCTGTTTTTACTTCATCAGAGCAATCACCATTGTCTTATGTTTGCTTGGTGGCAAGGAAAAGCAGCTGGACATGGAAGATTTCAGTTAGGAATGAAATCAGGGAGTTTGGAGATTCCTCCTTGTTCACCAGGTGACACAGGAGGAGTCAGAAAAACCAAATAAGAGATAGGCTGGATAGAGCTAAAATGAGGTAAGAAAGCAACAGGTCTGGCAGGTCATTCATTTTATTTGAATAGACTTGGATGGCCACTGGATGGTTTTATCCCCATCAGTCTTAGAGATAGAAGCCACCAGAACAAATAACCTGAAAGCTTGTTTCCTCCTCCTCCATTTCATCCTATGACTGACTGAATGCCAATCCCATGGCTTCAACATCAACCACTTCCTCCTTAGCTTACCTCATCCATCTCATTCTTTGCAAATAATTCAAACATTTGCGTATCATTTTCTGACACTGTGATTGGCTTAATATGGAAATAAGCAACCTCTGCTTAAAAAGTCTATATAGTTTTTTTGTAATACAATGTAATAATTCAAAAGTTATAATATAAAGAAAGTTATGTTGTAATTTATAACATTTTCAGATTTCATGACATTTCAAAGCTCAGTCAGCATTGCTTCCAACAACATCCCTATTGAGGATGTTCTTTGATCTGTACTTTTTTGTTCTGGCTATTATTTAGTGCTAACATATTCAAAGATTAACTAGGATCATGCATTCATATTTTGCCAAGCTCAAGCAAGAACTGACTATTAAAGTAGAGCAACATTTCTATATGAAGAGACAATCTTCAGATCAAAACAACGATGGGCAGTTCTCAATGAAAAGAGTGAAAGTGAACATTAGCACATCAAAGGCACTTGTCTGTAAAAATAAGACATGGCACACACTTTAATCTTTTTTGACAATCTATTCATGAATGGAAAGACTTCTGACTCAACTGTGAATACACAGCACAAGGGAATCTTTGCCAAAATAAAGGAAGCACAGAGTGCTACAACTTTCAAACTATTAACTAAGATCGCAGCTTTCAAACACCCCAAATTAAAAATTATTTAATTACAAGCAAGGATCAGAAATTTCAGTTTCCTTAATATGCAAAATACTGGTATACTGTTAGACACAGAAAAACACACACACACATATTATATATTAGAACTGCATTATTTAGACTGCAGTAGCTCCGATCCATGGAATCAAGAGCTCAGCAATAATTTCCCTTCTGTCTTGCCAGGACTGATTATTGTGTACCACCAGTACTGAACCCAAGATTCCTCTTGCCTATAGTCTGCCTGGTCAACTCTCAGAAAATTATTGCCCCGTGACTAAAAGTCCTGCTAGTGGGAGCCACTTCCTTGCTCATGCAATAACTCTTGCTAGATTAGTATAGGAAGTATACTAATTAGTATAACATATTTATTTGTGGTATTAACGTTTTTATTTGAGTCACGGTTGATTTACTGCTTTCATATATTGTTACGTTTTCTTATTTTCAATGTTATTGTTATACTTTGATTCTTATATTACTGTTATCATGGCAGAAAGGAAAGTTTATTGGTAAGTTTTCCAAATTATTTATTGTTGGCTCTTCTAGTAACCCCCTTCATGGATCACTGCCTTGTCGTGGCGAAGGGGCTTGCGTAACTCAGTGAATCCATGAGCTATACCGTGCAGGGCCACCCAAGACGGACAGGTCATGACAGAGAGTTCTGACAAAATGTGGTCCACTGGAGAAGGAAATGGCAACCCACTCCAGTATCCTTGCCAAGAAAACCCCATGGACAATGTTAAAAGGCTAAAAGATATGACGCCGGAAGATGAGCCCCTCAGGTCGGAAGGTGTCCAATATGCTACTGGGGAAGAGCGGAGGGCAATTCCAAGTAGCTCCAGAAAGAGTGAAGCGGCTGGGCCAAAGCCGAAAGGACGCTCAGCTGTGGATGTATCTGGAAGCGAAAAGAAGGTCCGATGCTGTAAAGAACAATATTGTATAGGTACCTGGAATGTAAGAACTATGAACCAAGGCAAGCTGGATGTGGTCAAACATGAGATGACAAGATTGAACATCGACATCTTGGGAATCAGCGAACTGAAATGGACGGGAATGGGTGAATTTAATTCGGGTGACCATTATATCTACTACTGTGGGCAAGAAACCCTTAGAAGAAATGGAGTTGCACTCATAGTCAATAAGAGAGTGGGAAAGGCAGTAATGGGGTACAACCTCAAAAACGACAGAATGATCTCAGTGCGTATCCAAGGCAAACCATTCAACATCACAGTCATCCAAGTCTATGCCCCAACCACTGATGCTGAAGAAGCTGAAGTTGACCGCTTCTATGAAGACCTACAACACCTTCTAGAACTAGCACCAAAAAAAGATGTCCTTTTCATCATAGGGGATTGGAATGCTAAAGTAGGAAGTCAAGGAGTAATCGGAATAACAGGCAAGTTTGGCCTTGGAGTACAAAATGAAGCAGGGCAAAGGCTAATAGAGTTCTGTCAAGAGAACAAGCTAGTCATAGCAAACACTCTTTTCCAACAACACAAGAGACGACTCTACACATGGACATCACCAGATGGTCAATACCGAAACCAGATTGATTATATACTTTGCAGCCAAAGATGGAGAAGCTCTATACAGACAGCAAAAACAAGACCAGGAGCTGACTGTGGCTCAGATCATGAGCTTCTTACTGCAAAATTTAGGCTTAAATTGAAGAATGTAGGGAAAACCACTAGACCACTCAGGTATGACTTAGATCATATTCCTTGTGAGTACACAGTGAAGGTGATGAATAGATTTAGAGGATTAGATTTGGTAGACAGAGTGCCTGAAGAACTATGGACGGAGGTCCGTAACATTGTACAGGAGGCAGCAACTAAAACCATCCCAAAGAAAAAGAAATGCAAGAAAGCAAAATGGCTGTCTGATGAGGCTTTACAAATAGCTGTGGAAAGAAGGAATGCGAAAAGCAAGGGTGAAAGGGAAAGATATAAGCAACTGAATGCAGATTTCCAGAGAATAGCAAGGAGAGATAAGAAGGCCTTCTTAAATGAACAATGCAAAGAAATCGAGGAAAACAATAGAATGGGGAAGACTAGAGATCTCTTCAACAAAATTGGAGATATGAAAGGAACGTTTAGTGCAAAGATGGGCATGATAAAGGACAAAAAAGGCAGGGACCTAACAGAAGCAGAAGAGATTAAGAAGAGGTGGCAAGAATACACAGAAGAACTATACAAGAAAGATCTTAATGTCCCTGATGTCCACGCTGGTGATCACTGACCTTGAGCCAGACATCCTAGAGAGTGAAGTCAAGTGGGCCTTAGGAAGCATTGCTAACAACAAAGCTAGTGGAGATGACAGTATTTCAGCTGAGTTATTTAAAATACTAAAAGATGATGGTGTTAAAGTGCTGTACTCAATATGCCAGCAAGTTTGGAAAACGCAACAGTGGCCACGGGATTGGAAAAGGTCAGTTTATGTTCCAATTCCAAAGAAGGGCAATGCCAAAGAATGCTCAAACTATCGCACAATTGCACTCATTTCACATGCTAGCAAGGTTATGCTCAAAATCCTACAAGCTAGACTTCAGCAATACATGAACCGAGAACTACCAGATGTACAAGCTGGGTTTCGAAGAGGCAGAGGAACTAGAGATCAAATCGCCAACATTCGCTGGATCATGGAGAAAGCACGAGAGTTCCAGAAAAATATCTACTTCTGCTTCATTGACTATGCAAAAGCCTTTGATTGTGTGGATCACAACAAACTGTGGCAAATTCTTAAAGAGATGGGAGTACCAGACCACCTTACCTGTCTCCTGAGAAATCTGTATGCGGGCCAAGAAGCAACAGTTAGAACCAGTCATGGAACAACCGATTGGTTCAAAATAGGGAAAGGTGTACGACAAGGCTGTATACCGTCATCCTGCTTATTTAACCTATATGCAGAGTACATCATGAGAAATGCCAGGCTGGAAGAATCACAAGCCGGAAGTAAGATTGCAGGGAGAATCATCAACAACCTTAGATATGCAGATGATACCACCCTCATGGCAGAAAGTGAAGAAGAACTAAAGAGCCTCTTGATGAGGGTGAAAGAGGAGAGTGCGAAAGCTGGCTTGAAACTCAACATTAAAAAAACTAAGATCATGGCATCTGGACCCATCAATTCCTGGCAAATAGAAGGGGTAGAAATGGAAGCAGTAACAAACTTCATTTATTTGGGCTCCAAGATCACCGCAGACGGAGACTGCAGCCATGAAATTAAAAGACGCTTGCTCCTTGGGAGGAAAGCTATGGCAAACCTAGATAGCATATTAAAAAGCAGAGACGTCACCTTGCCGACAAAGATCCGCATAGTCAAAGCTATGGTTTTTCCAGTAGTAATGTATGGCTGTGAGAGCTGGACCATAAAGAAGGCTGAGCGCTGAAGAATTGATGCCTTTGAACTGTGGTGCTGGAGAAGACTCTTAAGAGTCCCCTGGACTGCTAGGAGGTCAAACCAGTCAATCTTAAAGGAAATCAACCCTGACTGCTCATTGGAAGGATTGATACTGAAGCTCAAGCTCAGATACTTTGGTCACCTAATGCGAAGAGAGGAGTCTTTGGAAAAGACCCTGATGCTGGGAAAGATTGAAGGCAAAAGGAGAAGAGGACGGCAGAGGATGAGATGGTTAGATAGCATCACTGAAGCAATGAGCATGAAAGTGAGCAAACTCAGGGAGGCAGTGAAGGACAGGAAGGCCTGGCGCAATATGGTTCATGGGGTCACGAAGAGTCGGACACGACTTAATGACTTAATGACTAAACAACTTCTAGTAACACAAGTGGTTTTGCTGTGTTTATGGCACATACACTGACATCTAATATTTTTGTAAAAGAAATGATAAAGACACTCATTATTACCAAGTGTTGTGTTTAAATGGTTAGTTTTACATTAAACTGGTACTAGCAAGCAAGTGAAGTGCTTTATAATGAAACTATGCGTAATAGCAGCTTTGGAGATAAATAATTTCTATTTGCATCTACTACAAAAGAAACACGAAAAATATAGGTTCCCTTTACCAATGCAAGGTGGAGTATAAATTTTATAAAACAAACAAATAACATTTAGCATGTACTAAATCTGTAAAAGTAAAATACAGCAGCAGCCTGATCAATAACACTTCATATAAAAAAGCTCTTGATGAATAAAAAATATTTTTACCAGGCAAAACTCCCCAGGAAAAGCATTTATAAACCAGACCATTACAGGGGAGAAAGAAAGAAAAAAACCTTCCAAGGTTATTACACTACCTGCCTTGTTTTAATCAGGGGAAGAACCAAAAGAAGGGCTTTTTAAAACAAGTTTCATGATAACTGAGAAGGTTCACCTGAGAGAACTATTTAGGACTTTCAAGATGACAGCTTGCACTGAAATAGATTGGATGCCAATACTGGTATTTTAAAACAATATGTATTCCAGATTCACAATTCCAGTTAATAATCTAGGTGCTTCATTTTGTTCTAAGATTCCTGAATTGTCATGTACAAATTCTGAAGACTGAAAGTCTGTCACTTTTGGTCAGTAGGAAAAATGAGCCCTGTAGCCATGATATATGCCATTGGTTGGCATTTATAGACAGTTGTTGAGAGTCAGGTGACATACAAATTTATATTATTATTGTTATTGTTATTGTTGTTATTATTTAAGGATTTTTTGTCTGTTCTGTTAGAGGCAGAGTTAGCTGAGTTATGATATAATATTTGGTTTAAATGACAGTATTCTGAGAGGGATTATGTTGATGGCAAAATGTTCTAGTTGGAAGTTTTGAATTCATCCTTAGATACATATTCAGGCAACCCATGCCTTTAAGTTTTCATCCAATGGAAGACGTCTTAAACAATGTGGCGGTATTGTCTCTTAATGGCCTTTAAGGGCCAATGAAATGGTTGAGATAAGAATCAATATAACAGCTGAATCCCAAGATTGTGCCACCAATTAACTGAGAACTGGCTTGTATTAAAAAAAAATAAAGGGTGGGGAAGGGAGAATTAGAAGAAAACAACCAGATGTAGACTCAGTAAGACATATCAGCAGAATACTGAATTGGGGAGAGTTCTCTCAAGACTATAGTCTCACAACAGAACAGCAAGATGAAAAGGATTATTGGACACTATTGTTCTGGAGCGCCATTTCTGGCCAGAGGGAGCCCAGAATGCTCCTTATTTTTTGAGAAGCTATGTGCAGCGAAGCAAATTGATAGATGATTAGAGTGCAGGTGGCATAAATCATGCAGCAAATACAAATGAGCAGAAGCAAAAGTGCATATCTGCCACATGGCAGTGGAAGTACTTAAGAGGGCTAACTTCTGTGCTATTACTGCATGCTCAGTGAACTGCCCAGTAGTGCTTTCTTTGGTGGTGGATAGCTAATCAAGGTTGGGTTAATCCAAAAGCAATCTCAGCTGACCACTTAGTTAAAAATTCAGTGTAGGCAGAAATGCTTATATCCACACCAAATCAATTGGCATAGTTCATACAGAACACATTGAGATCATGGAGACACTATCAGATTAGACTTTGTTTAGAACGGTTTGTTACTGCAGCCTAAGGAATTAGACAAGATGCTGGGGTTGGTGGTCAGAACAAGTACCTGATCCTTTGACTAGCTTTCCTTAAGCTGGCTGTCCTTCAGATGTGTGCTGTAGACTTCAACTCCCATAATTTTCAGTAATGCCTATTCTGGCAAGGAAATTCTGGGAGCTGAAATCCACATGTCTGGAGGACACTTAGGTTGGGGAAGGCTACTTCAGACTCTTGCTAATAAAGGCTGGTAAAATCAAACAGAGTGGGTTTGGGTCTAGATAGATAGATTAGGTGTTGGCTGGTCAGTTACAGATGTTTTTAGAAGAATCCAATTTGCAGTTCTACTTCTGTGCTCTAGAGAGAAAGTGTGATCTACAAATAAAATAAATATAATAAAGCTCCAGATGATAGCTTCACCTATTACTGCCAAGATTAATTTCACTAAGGTTGATCTAGATCCAATCAATGATTTCAGAAAGTAGTTTATCATCTCCATAGAATCAAATGAAATGGAAAAACAGAAGTGAATTTCATCCAAGATGACACCACACACTCCCCCACCATCTGAAAATCTACTACAAAGCCTGGTTAAAGGTTCAACTCTGGATAATGTTAAAATGGTACAGATATAACCCTCAATGATGGTCAAGATGTGTGGAGAACAATGAATGAATTCACCCAAGAGTTGGGAGAGGTTAAGTGAGGGTGTGTACATCTATATAAATTTGCAATTTTTTAAACAGAGATTTGTGGGTATTACATATTCAATAGCCCATTTTCTATAATATGATGCAAGTTCTGTTCTTTACCAATGCCTACATATCTTCTTTATTTTTCTACTGTCTAACCAGCTAATTATAAACAAGACTAACATTCTGCATTTTTTTGGAAAGAAACTCTATCAAGATATGAAAGAAAAAATGTATATAGATTTGAACTTTAAAAATCCTCAGAATGGATCAGAACAATTCTCTGACAGTAGTCAAATATTTCAATTTTCATTGATGCTGTCATGACTCTCTTTCTCAGTAATGATAGTTCATTGCACTCAATGTGATAGTATCACAAAGTCAAAAATAAGAATTTACATTATATTGGTGGGTTCATGCTAGAAAGACTCCAATCAGATGGCTTTTTCGGTAGAATGGGAAGCACAATATGACTGTAGGAATTTTTTTTTAATTGTACAAATGTTGGCAAGCAAATTCTATTTAACAGTTGAAAAAATATTATATACCTTTTACAGTGCTCATAAACATTTAAGAATTTGTTAATTAAACTGCTCATGGAACAGATGGAATGGTTATTTGGGATCTAATTACGTTAAGTTGTCCAGAGTTTGCAGATTTTAACAAGCTCAATAAAATGAATGATTACATATCAATCACAATTAGAGATACCAATAAGATAGACTGAATAATAATGGTAACATGTCAAGCATGGAAACACAAAGAACAACAGGCATTGGAAACCCTAATTAGGAATTAAACAACCCATCTCCACCCCTGGGAAAAAAGCTTGAGGATATTTGCACAATTTCTTTCAGTTCATGTACATGGATCAATTTTAGCATTTCCCCTCTCCCATTTTTTGTCCATAACCTGAATCTCTAGCTGCGGAAATGAACAGACTGTCATATTTTTAATCAGCATTGCAAAAACATATTGAGGATGCACCCCATAGACTGGCTTAATCAGCAGTAATGGCATTGCCATCTGACTTTGAAACAATTATATTTCAGTCTTAGATCTAAAAAAGGCCAGCGGCAGTCAATCACCACTTTTATTCTTATTTATTCTGGTATACGTATGGATACTCTCACCTCAGACTTATCTGCTTTAATAAAAGCTTTTAATATCTGGAAATAATATGGATAACAAAATACAATTAACAGTAATCAGCTCGTTTAAGACAGGTAGGCCCTGTTATTTCTATTTAAATAAGTATTTACAATTTTGAAGAATTGCATGGAATTTAATTTATTCAATTTAGATGCCACCTGACTTCAGACAACTCTGTGTAGCTCACAATGTAACAACAATAAAAATACAATATGAATAATCAAAGATTAAATAAATAAATAAATCATAACAAGAATAAGATGATGGACTGGCAACAACACATAAAAGACATCCCGCAAGGGCTCCATCCACTGTAGCTCAATGCCTGGGAGAACAGCCAGGTCTCTAACACCATCAGGGTGGCAGCCCCATGGATTTCCAGTATAGTTTCCAATTCTACTGTTACAGTTCAGAGAATAGAATACACAATCAAAAACCAAAAATAACCTTACAGCGACAGTTTCAGAAAATGTGTTACAGTACATGTGGTTTGTGCCGGGTCAGTATGGTTTTAAAAAATTATTCCATAACCCACAGCTCTGAATATCTAATGTCAGAATAGTCCTGCATTTCTTTACTACAGCCATTCAGCAATATGGCTTTAGAGCAGAGCCAGGTTTGCTACTTTATATGAATGATACCTTGTTGTAGTCCCACATTATGTTGGGCTTATGGTTGGAATTCAACATTGCATTAACTGATTTCCACTAACATGATTGTTGTCTTTTTCTTCCGCCCTCCACATTCTCAGGGAGGGTGTGTGGGCTCAAGGAGTAGGTAGTAGTAGATAGCTCAAACACACACACAGGCACATATATAAAGCAAGTAGTTTTCCTTTGCCTTTTGTAAGGTCAAAAAGATAGTTTCTGGTTAGTTATTGTCAAGAATTTATTTATAGTGCTTCTCCAAATGATTAATTATATTAATTATATAAAGACAAGTACATAAATGTATTTTGAATTGTAGTCCTCTTTGTAGTAGACCTTAGTGTCATGTTGTTATTACTTGAGCTAAGCTCAAATAGTGTTGGTTCTGTAATGCTGAAAACAAGTAAAATATGTTCTTGCTTGACTAAGATGGGCTCAAAAAGTACCATCTTATTTTTTAGGGGAAAATGCAAGTAAGTGAACTAAAGATTCCTTGAAATCCTAAGAATCTTCATTAATAATTACCTGTTTCATAACTGTATGAACTAATGCTTTAATCAGAATGAAATATTACGTTTTCAAAAAGAAAGAAATCAAAATGATATGTTACATGAATGAGTAATATAAAATGAATTTGACTTTTCCCCCTTTGAGACTAGCACTGTGGTTTAGCTCATACATTCTCATTAACATTCTAGTTCGGTATTGCCATTGCTTCTTCCTAGCTTACCAGCTGTTCCTGCTGCTAGTTACAATGTCTGATGTGTTCAGATCACTGGGTTCCTGTACTCACTACAGAGAAGAGACAGTCTTTCCATTGGGGATATCCACGTGTCTGCCTGTCAGCAACAGCCCCAAATAAAGTAATAGGTCCTCGCATGACATATGGTGTCTGGGTTCATACAAGATGCAAAACTATTCTAGCACTAATGCACAATGACTCATAGCATTGCTAATTTTTCAAACAAAAGCCCTCTTCCACACCCACACTTTTAGCCCCTCAGGCTGAAAATCTTTTGCTTCAGTCACTGATGGAAATCTAAAGAATAACTTCTTAGACAAAATGTGAATTAAAATGTATGAGAAATATTTTACCGTAAATTTCATTGAATGAAACAATATATTAAAAATGAAAATACATTTGTTAAAATTCTAGTTTTAAACAATATAGTTAGACTTGGGTAGTCATTTGAATTCTTACATATGACAGGCTTATGCTTACCTAAAATGATTTGGTTATGATTCACAGGAGGAGACTTTGCAAACTTCTTCTGCCACAAAGTAATGAACTAATTTGGAGTAGAAAAGCTAGTATTGTCTAATATAGCTTTCAGGTCAATATGTGAATTTATACTAAAATCCTTGTTTTTATATCTGCAGTAGTGCAAGTAGTCTGCCATTGCTGTGAAAATTGCATCTGAACAATGGGGAATACACAAAAACATAATCATATAGCTTAATATGAAATGGAAAATCTTGGCAAACTTGATAACTGATTCCAAGACCAGAATGTCAGGTTCCCATTTCAGCAATATGATGAGTGGCTAACCCTTTTAAGCCAATGCTAGGCCATGTTCAGTCTTATGTGACATGCTAAAAGCAGCATTCAAAAATAACCAGTTCTAGAATAAAAATGTTAGTGCAAATTAATAAATACATAATACATTTAGAAAGTGCTAAGTTCTTGTAGTCAATCAAGTGCTTCCAAGTGGTCTAGAAGAAAACCATGAAAATCTTAGGCTACTACATTTATCATAAATACTTTGCCATCATTGCACAATATCTATTCTTAAAACTGAAGAAAACAAACCCATTTTAACATCAACTGTGGCAACTGAAAGCTTAAAAATGTACAAAATAAACAATACAGGTAGCCCTTGCTTAATGACTTTAATTAGGACTGGAATTTCCATTACTAAGCAATGCAGTCATAAAGTGCAACATCACGTGACTGCATCACTTAGCGACAGTAGTCCATTGCCATCATTAAGTGAGCATCGCAGGTTGTTAAGTGAGGACCTCTTTGCAACTTCCTGCTGGCTTCCAACAAGCAAAGTCAATGGGGAAGCTGGCAGAAAGTCACAAGTCCCAGGCGGTTCAAAAGCAGGCCAGTGGCTGGGTAAGTGGCTGCTACAGTGTGAGTATGGCGGTGCCGGGGGTGGCTGCTGCAGGGTGAGGGTGTGCAGGTGGCTGCTATGGACAGGGAGGTGCTGTAGGTGTGCATCCTATAGAGTACGAGATTCCCAGGATCTCGTACTCTGTAGCCAGGCTCCTTGGGAGAAAAAGCTGCGGGAGTGTGAGCGACTTACAGGAGCAACTTGTGACATCCCCTGCTGGTTTCCCCATTGATTTTGATTGTGGGAAGCCATCAGGAAGGTCATGAATGGCAATCACTTGACTGCGGGATGCTGCAACCTTCTTAAGTGCGAGCTGGTTGCCAAGCTCCCGGATCACATTCACGTGACCGTAGGGGTGCTGGGATGGCCAGAACTTCGAGGACTGTTAGTAAGTACCACTTGTTCAGCACCATCATAACTTTGAACAGTCGTTGAACGAGTGGTTGTTAAGTGAGGACTACCTATCAGCAAATTAATTCAAAATTCAAAGTTTATCTGTACACATGAAATATGCCTTGGATGTTTTAAATTTCTTTTCATATAACTAGCCTTAAAAAATAAAAGAGTTTCTAACGGCTTGCCACAAAAAAATTAGCAAAGTCTGGGAGGGCCTCATCAAAGCCTTGGGCTATGTACATATCTTGAGGAACGGCAAGCTGCACTGTCTGCATTTTGGTGTTTTGAAGTGGTGGCACATAGAGGCAGCTTAACTGTTTTTTGGCTGGGAATACGCATGTTAATTCCAGACACAGAACTAAGGACAGTTTAGAGGAGGAAGGTAAAAAAATGGAGGATATTTAAATATAAATAATATTTAATGTAATTTTGTTGAGATATTTAGGAAATGTTAAAGATAAAATCTAATGGAATGTTTCCAGTAGTGGAAGAGGTTTCAGTTGCCAAAATGTTATAACCACTGTGCCACTGAGCAATGCTTTTAAGAGAAGATGCAGCAGACCTTCCTGACTAAACATTGGGAAAATGAGGTGAGGGAGCATTCTTGTCCCCAAGCAGTAGCTAAAGTGCAGGGGTTTACAACACAGAAAAGAATAGCAGGCAAAATAGATAGCAATATTTTAGGTGACACAAGCTGGAAAACATTACATTCAACTCAAGTAGGAAAACATGGTATTGGTCACACTTTGGGGGGGGGGCTGGAAGTGACTAGAAAATGACAACGTCCATTCTTGGCTTCCAGAATGTTGGGGGGCCATTCTCATGATGGGGTAAGTTGACAGTGTACATATGCCATGCTGTAGGAACATCAAAACCCAATATTTACTCCATTTTGTCTATTAGTCTTCTAAGGGAAAGAGCTGAAAACCAGTTGTTGTTGAAAAAACAAGTCTCACCATTACACAACTGACTCATGGCCTGGCAGGAATGTATCTCCCAAACATGACTGACTGCAGCAGCCAAGCTCTAACTAATGGTGCCTGACTGATTAATGGGGAAGGGGGATGTAATATCATGAAGTCTTGCCAGTACTCCCCTGGTGCAAAGTCTCACTGGGTACCAGGCACTTCCCTCATATTCCTCTCTATTATGAGCGTGCATGCCCTGCTGTCTTTGCTGCTCTTCCATCTGTATTCCAACAGAAGTAGCAGCAAAAAATGGGCATTTGAGGAGTGAGATTGAGATTTTCCATCTGCTGAAGCCCCGCCCTCAACATGTCCCTGGAAGTAGAAAAAAGGCCAATAGAATTAGCATATTTCCCCTTGAATTACCCATCCTCTGTTTCTGCCTGGTTGGCATAAGCTTAGCAGAACTTCCTATTTTGCAATTATCTCACCTTCACTTATTCTTTCACTATTGTCTTTGGATTGCTCTACATACTTGAGAAATCTACAGTGGTACCTCGGGTTACGAACGCCTCTGCTTACGAACTTTTCGGGTTACAACCAGCTCTGGCCGCAAAAATTTACCTTGGTTTGCGAACTCCGCCTCGGGGTACGAACTGGATCTGCGGCCATTTTCTGCCGTGACATGTGGTCTGCGGCCATTTTCCGCCCGTGCCACGTGGTCCGCGGCCATTTTTCCGCCCGTGCCACGTGGTCCGCGGCCATTTTCTGCCTGTGCCACGTGGTCCGCGGCCATTTTTCCGCCCGTGCCACGTGGTCCGCGGCTGTTTTTCTGCCCTGCCGTGTGGTCCGCGGCCATTTTTCCGCCCTGCTGCGCGGTCTGCAGCCATTTTTCCGCCTGTGCCACGCGGTCCGCAGCCGTTTTTCCACCCTGCCGCGCAGTCCGCGGCTGTTTTTCCGCCCTGCCGCATGGTCCACGGCCATTTTTCCACCCTTGATGCGTGGTGTGCGGACGCCGGAACGGATTAACGGTAATTACATTGAACCTTATGGGGAAATTTGCTTCGGGTTGCGAACAAATTGGGTTGCGACCAGAGTCACGGAACGGATTAAATTCGTAACCCGAGGTACCACTGTATTTTGCCTTAGCTCCTGAAATGAAATCAAAATGGTCTCTACTTAAAAAAAAACATTGTGGCAAGAATTCTCATAATACAAGCTGCCTAATTTAATACCACGGAGTGCAATCTTAGTTTAAAGAAGTTTGTTACTTTAAATCCAAGGTAGAGAGTGAATACTCTTTTGAATCTATGTCTATAGAAGCAATACTATTTAATCACTCAAAGAACAGTTATTTCATAGATAATAACATGCCATAGATTACACAGATAATAACATGGCAATACTGTAGTTTTAAAATATTTGATTCCTCATTCTTGAGAATTCATACTTTTCTTTGATTATAACAAATTTGTAGAACAAGGGTGATAGGATGGCTGGACTGGACTGAGGGGTCCCTTTGAGGAACACTGTTGGTGCTGGAAAATACTTTCTTTCCCTTTAACAAACTTTCAGTAATTCAAGAAGCATTACCCCATTCTAAATTAGCTTGTTTTGACTTTAGTCACTACATAAACAAATCTAATTAGTTTCATGCTAAAGTCTTGACTTTATCATGTTCGCCATGCAATTCCTGATTGGATAGGATTGTCAATATTATTATTTTTACTTATTATAAAAACACCAAAATGGCACTGCAGCAGCAGATGGAGGAAAACAATAGCAGAAAAACATGAACAATTGCTGAACTTTTTTTCTCTCAGAAAAGATTTGTGCTTGGAAATGAAGATGCACGTACAGCCACAATAAATATGCCTTAATCTCAGTGGAAGACAATGACACTTCTGGGGGAAGGTTCTGCTATTGGGTCTAGATTTTCTTTTCCTGGCAGTCTAAACAATCTGCTGTTCTTACCGAAAGGAATGATAAAGTTTCGGTGCCTACAGCAAAACTGGATAGTTGATGCACTGTTGTTGCAAAATTTCACAGAACATCTGGATGCCCCAATGTTGTACGTGCAACTTAGTGGGCATGGATCACATAAACTTGGGCAGTGACTGCAGTAACTTCCAACTCTGGCCCCAGCTACTAGACTCTACTGCCCTATCTAAGGATCTTATGAGAGTGGTTTGAAAATTGCTCAAAGTACTAAAGAAGGACATTCTCATGGAGGCTTGCCAGCTTAGCAGAGACTCTTCAGGTAGCTCACGGCAACTGATTTCTAAAGGCATTGAAATTGAGAAGCAAATTATACATAATTCTAATCATGTGGTTGATTCCCTTGAGTGCAGTATTTTCCTTAAACCAACAATGAGAGTAGGCTCACTATCTGGAGCACCACATTTTTTTACTTTTGCCTCAAGAGGAAAATAAATTTCTCTCCCTCTCATTCTCCTTTCAACACATCAACAGTCTGTACCTTTTAGTCATCCAGAGAAAGAATCCAGCCAACAGATTCAGCCAAGACGGCAGTGACCGGATATGTGACTGGGCTGGATTAGGTAGCTGAGATGGACTGGTTGGAGATTGCATGGGAATGAATGGGAAGAATGCCAGAGATGAGAGAGATGTAAGCAGAAAAGAGGGAAAGATAATATAAAGAGAAGGAGTGGAGGAAGAGTACAAGTGATAGAGATGCTGGACAGAGTTGTAAAAGTGAAGAGAATTAGAGTTGGATGAGGACAGGTTGAAAAGTCAGAAGATGACAATGACTATGGAGTCAGAACATGTGGGGTGGTGCTGACTATCAGGATTGCTGGGAAGAAAAAAAGATGAGATTAAAGTATTCCTGCCAACTGCTGGAGGGGAGGAATGATTGGAGAGAGCTAACAGTGAGAAGGATGATGGTGATTTTGCCTGCCATTTTATTTTCCTCCTCAGGTTGAAGAAGGGCCACCATCTGGGGACAAAACTGCTGCAGGAGTTTGGGGGCAAAACTGCTGCGTGGCTAGTATGGGACTGAGGCCATGAGAGTCAACAAGTGTGGGTCATTCATGCCTGTTTGGAGCCCTGAACCACTGTCACAAGTTCCATGGATAGGCTTTGATATCACAGGATCTGGCTAAACAACATAAGAATTACATAATTGTACCAATCTTCCTTGGAGGTTGGAGGGAAGTGTTACCATGTGATAAAAACAAGGAGACCCATTCTTGGAGAATGGGGGGAGGGTAGCCTGGGCTCACTTGTACTTCAGTGAGGAGGGCACAATTGGGGGGAGAAATAGGAAGAAGGAAGAGTAATTGGGATGATGGGTGAGTATGAGAAGATACATTCTGAGGGAAATGATGGAATGGTTATGATAAACACTGTGTCTGACAGGTGGTACAGATAAGGAAGGGGTGTGATAGGAATGATTATAGACTATAAAGTCTGGTTGGAACTGCCAAGGCTAGGAGTTGAAGGCAAACAAATTGGTATAGTGACAGGCCAAGAAAGATAATGGCGTGAGAAGCTAGACAGGCCATTCCAGAGGAAGGGGCTTGACTATTTGGTGCTTATCTCCTCTTTTTGCCCAAATATTTCAATGCAGTGGTGGCAATGGCATCAGACTACTGCTGTTAAATGCTAGGTTTGTGTGAAATAAGATCAAGTGTGTCCACAATTTGGCCATGACTCAGTGTGCAGACCTGACTACCAAGAACTTACTGGGGTTGGTGGTGGTGGCATGTGTTATCTTTCAACTACTCTTAGTTCTGGGTTCTGCATCAGCCATAATCCCAGGGTAGGGAAGGTAGGGTGTTACTGTCTGGGACGATCTTGCAGTGGCCAGGGATTATGCCCTAGAGATGACAGGATGTAAATGTCTGATTGCAATATTGGGCCATAGGGACAAGCCTGGGATCCTGCTTGTGTACTGCACATCTTGCTGTATGGCTGTGTAACTCCTATCCTCCTGGAGCTTATCTTGGGACTGGTGGTGGAGTATCCTTGAGTTCTAGTGCCAGGGGATTTTAATTTTATGCTCTGGGGGAAGGAATTCTGGAAAAATTCAAGAGTTATAGCTCCCATGACAACCATGGGTTTGTCCCAGGTAATCTCAGGTCCAATGCACACAGGAGCCCATATTTCTGATCTAGTATTCCCTCAAAGCAGTTGATAGATCATTGGAAATTGGAGGCCATAAAGGTGAGTCTTTTGCTATGATCAGGTTCCTCTTTTTTAATTATGATAATCATCACTACCAAGACTCTGCAAGTTGGGAGGATTTATTAAGATAGTCCATGCCAGATACCTGGTGGAGCCTGATGAATTCCAGAGGGTGCTTGGGGATATTCCAAGCAATCTGGTAAGCAGGCCTCTAGAGTGCATGATTGATCTCTGGAATGCAAAGGTGACCAGCATGAGAATACCCCTGAGCAGCCCCTTTCTGTGCATTAATCTCAAAGGGATCCTGGGTTTTTGAACAGCTGAAGAATATGAAAGAGCAGAAAAGAGCACCAGGGAAGAAAGATCAGGAATGACCTGGACTAAACATGGGTAAAAGCTCATGTCTGAGCATACACCATGGCAATAAATGTGGTAAATTGTTCTTTCTTCTCTCTTCTTATTGTGTCTGTGGAGCGTCCCTGCAGCCTTTTTAGAGTAACATGCTTCATTTTGTGAAGCAGGAATCAGGAAGATCTCCCCAAGGGCTGCAATTGAGTTCTTGGGACAATGCTATGTAGATAGAATTGTTCTAATTTATTCCCCCCTATAAGTAGAGGAGGTGCTTGGGACAGTGTCCTGTGAAGTTATCAGGGATTCACTTGGGAACTGGATATAGTGATGAGTTCTCCCATTTGTGACCTTGACCCATTCCCCACTTGAAACCAGGGAGAGGATTAGGGAAGTTGTCAGTGCCTCTGAGGGAAAGGGTTATGTCCACCGTCCTGAAGGTTGTAGCAGTAGATCCCCTCTTAAAGAGGCCCTAGACTCAGCAAATCTTGACAACTATTGCCAAGTCCCCTTTCTTTTCAGGAAAAGATGCAGAGAGTGTGCTTGGGTTCCAACTACAGCCTGCCCTAGAAGATGCAGATTATTACCCTTTTTTGTCAGGATTCAGACATGGAATGGAAATTGCCTAGGTAACCGTTGTGGATGATCTGTATCTGGACATGGATAGGAAATGCACCCCCCTTGGTCTTTTTAGGCCCGTCATGGCTTGTGTTATTATTGATCATGGTAGCCTTCTGGACAGCCTCAAGGGCCAGGGGCAGTTTTCTGCAGCAGTTTCATTTCTGCCTGAGTGGATGGTATTAGTCAATGGTAATATGAGAGGTGAGGACATTGTTAGTATTGCTAACTTGTGGAATGACAGAGGGTTCATCTTTCTCTCCCATTATTTAATGAAAGTGAAATGAAACATGAAGGTGCTGGTGAGGTCATCCATTCACTGGCTTTGGTACCATCAGCATGCTGATGATATTCAACTGTGCATCACCATCCCAAGCTAAGCAAGAGACACAGTAGAAGTCCTGACCCTAATGAAGGAACCGGTGCTGGACTCGATTGGTGAAAAACACTGGATGCAATTGGCAGAAAAAGTTAAATGGAGGAAGAAAGCCCAGATGAGCTGACTCCCTTGTGGCCGCTGCTGGCCAAGTGTAGAAACTGTTAAATTGTTAGACAGGTAAATAAATAAATGTTGTACACTGCCCAGAGTTGCTTGTGCGAGATGGGCAGCTATATAAATGTGATAAATATATACAGACGTACGTACATACATACATACATACATACTGTGGGAGGCTCTCAGAATATGAATGGGAAGCAAGAAGCTAAAAATCCCTGCAACACAAAGCAGCTATTTGTTCAGAAATCAACTAGCACTTTTCCTGCTCCAGTGATAATTTTTGCTGGGGAGGCACCCACCTAGAAGGGGCATGTTTGTAATTTGGGATCTTCCTAGACTCATGGCCATTGCTGGATATGCAAGTGGAGGCCATGATAGTGGAGCCCTTGCTCCAACTCCAATATACACGGGGCTGCCTTCGAAGACTATCAAGAAACTGCTGTTACTGCAAAATACAGTACTCTTTCTATTGGTGGGTAAGAGCTGCCAATACCTCATAGTACTAGTTTTAGAGCACTGCATTGGCCCCCAGTAGAGTACATGTTACAGTGATGGTTTTATCCTATAACCCCCTTTGTGGCTTAGCACCTAGGTATCAGAACCTACTTCAGGCAGATTTGACCCATCCAGTTAATTTGGCCCTTAAAGTCTTCTTGGACTCTCCTTCCCCTTTTTAGTAATGTTTTTAACTGATGTTTTATGTATTTATATATATTTATGTTTTTAATGTTTGTTATGAGTCACCCAGAGTTCCCCCATTGGGGAGAGATGGGCGGTTGAAAAATTTAATAAATAAAATAATGACACTGAAAGTTGCCGGCCAGAAATGGTCGACGCTTCAGCGGTTCGAGTCCAGCCTTCGTGTTAGCAGGGTGAACTCCTGTTTCCTCCCCAGTTCCTGTAAACCCAACAGTTCAAAAACTCACGTGAGTAGATAAATGGGTACTCTCACTCCGGTGGGAGGAAAAATGCTGGTGGCGCCTTGCAAAAAGGAGTCGGGAACAGTTGCCGGTTAAGTGCAAAAAACCGTGCGGGCCCGAAAAGGGCGCGAAGCAACGGAAACCCCGCCTCCTGTGCTCGCCAGCTGGGCTCTGCTCTAGGAAGGAGGCACTGGCAAACCACTTCCGAAACACCTTGCCTTGAAAACTCCAAAAGACTCGTCCAAGCAGTCACTGCAGAGTCGGTAACGACTGAGCGCAGATTAAAAAAAAAAAAAGAGTGCCCCTGGTAAGCTGCAGATCGGGGGAGTCAGAATACAGATAGTCCTCGCTTAACAACCATTCATTCAGTGACCATTTGAATTTATGGCAGCCCTGAAGGAATGTTACTTACACCTGGTCCCCAAAGTTACGGCCGTTGCAGTGCCCCCACGGTCATGTGATCAAAATTTGGGAGCTCAGCAGCCCACCCACACTTACAACCACATGGGTGCTTCAACTCCCCCCCCCCCCGCCTATCTCTTCCCCTCATCTCTGCCCTTTTGGCCACCCTGCACAGCGGCACTCCGATTTGGAGAAAGGTGGGCGTGGCCTTCTTGCAAGGTTTTGGAAGGCCTCAGAAACCTTCCAAAGCATCACGAGAATGGCACCCACAGCCTCAAGGAAGAAGACCTGGCATGGCCAGCAGCTGCCTCACATAGGGCCAGGCTGGGCACGCACTGTTAGCAATGGGAGGAAGAAGATGGCGGTCAGCTGGGTGTGGCAAGGCCGGCAGAGCATAAGGTGGCAGGGGCACCTAGGGCTTTGTGCTGTGGCAGCTGGTTGCAGTGCGGGGCTTGAGGTACTCATTGGTGGCAGTCCCAGCGGCACTGGGGCTAAAGTAGAGGCTTGGGGCGGCAGCAGCCAGCTGAAAGTCCCGGGCCTCTATTTCAGCCCCAGCACTGTCGGCACCACTGAGGAGTGCCACTGTACAGGGCAGCCAAAAGGGCAGAGATGGGGGGGAGACAGGCAGGTGTGGGAAGTTCAAGAGGTGCAGTCCATTAGCTTACCAAGGCTCGGGGCTAGGAGGGACCAAGTCATGAATTGCTTGAATTTGGAGTGGGTCCTCACCTAATGACCAGTGTGATTCAGTTAACAATGGCACCAGAGACTGCTGGGATTTCCACTGTGAAGCAATGCAGTCAAATGACATTGTGCTTTACAATCACATCACTTAGCAATGGAAATTCTGGTCCCAATTACCGTTGTTAACCAAGGATTACCTGTATATTGTTTTTATATTATGCCCCTGCTTTACGGAAAACCTTACTTTTGGAAATTTGAATGTTTCCTCCCTTACAGTTTTCTGGAACAGCTCAGTCAAGACTGAGCTCTTCCAATGAGTTTTTGATTGCTGAGGAGGAAGATGGTTAAAGGAAGAAATCTCTTTTGAGGCTAGGTTTTATGAATTTGTGCTGTTGCAAACTACTGGGAGTCAGCATGAAGTTGGTGGTATAACAAACAAGTACACAGATAAATAAATGTGAATTTTACACAAAATGATTAAGAGAATGACTGCACATTTTGTCATCTAGCTCAAGTTTGACATGGGGCATAATTCTCAAAAGCTGAGAATCTGGGCTAGATCATGAACTTTGTAATAATGGGTAAAAGGCTGTAGCTTCTTAAGTATAATGTAGAAACAACTATTCACAAATAGTGATGTTGAGTACTGCCCAGTATTAATGAAACTTCAAAATATACATATTTAGTCAGAATATTAAAAAAAATCACTTAATCAGACAAATTCCCGATAAACAGTCCTAAAACTTGGAAAATCTACTTAATTATTAGTGACTAAAGAAAATAAAATCGAACATGCTATCAACAATAGCCAATGGTTATGTGGATAAAAAGGCAGGAACAGGAAAAAGATAGAGAGTATATATACAGCAGGAGTTATTCTAACAGAACACAAACTTTAATATATGAAACAATGCTTTAAAAATTCTACCTGCTCTTTGAGCATAAGACCCTCAAAAGAAAAAAGATTACCCATCCCTGACCTACCAGGTTGTATAATCTTTCTTCCATATTTTTTCTTTAATTCCAAAATTTAGAATGTTTAAAACCGTACAGAAACAGAATCTTGTGGGGCAACAACATGGTACCATAATTTCAGAATTTCACAATTAAGAACATGTAACTATGGAGAAGAACCTAAATAAATTCTGTGAAGTCTGTAGTTAGCTATATGAGATTCCAAAGTCTGAAATGGAACAGAACTTAAAACAACAGTAGCTAACATGTATAATAGTTAACCGTTGGATGTTAAAGCCTTCATAGTACCTATGAAATGCATTAATGCTTTGCAAACTTAACAGCACTCACAAAGAATAATGCAATGTTAATACTGCCCTGAAAGCCGCATATGTCATTACAGGTTGGAACAGATTACAGCTATTGATTACTGCCTAGAGAATGTTCTTTCTGTGAGAAGGCAGGCACATGGAAGTGACAGTCAGCTGAGCTATTGATCTACTCCAACAAAGAAACTCCACTCCAAAAGAAGGACAATACTCCTTCACACCATTCATTAAACCTTCAATAATACTTATCAAGACACTACAGAGATTGGTATGATAGCACTGAGCAATCTTAAGCCTAGTAGCTTATAAGCACCATTCAGAGTTTTGGCTGACAAATTATATTTCTTTCCCTTCGGCAAGATAAAGCTACTAATTTTGAAAGGGGAAAAAAAAAGGCATTTTCAATTTGCTATATGGGAAAGATGAATGCAAAAATTTTATCACTACCGACAAAATTTCACAACTGTCTCCTCAAAAGGATGCTTAAGTTTTATTGACTCACTGTGCTAATGTATTTTTGCCATATAATTCACATTTCAGAATCTCAATCAATACATTCCTTGGAGCACAAAAGTCCACATGGTCCATCTATTATAATAGCTAGAAATTCTAGAGAAACCAAACAATCCCCTCCCCCACTGTCTATATCATAATGAATAATACCTTATTTTGCAATACTGTAATTTCAAATACCTTTATTCTTCACAACAGCAAATGCTGAGTGCCAATGAACTATAGCCAAAACTAGCACACTGACAAATAAGAGGGAGATAACAGCATGATCAGTAGAACCAAGATGTTGGCAGTAATATTCACCTTCCCAAGCAAAAAGAAACCATTAAAGGGGCAAAACAAAACAAAGCAAGCCTCATCCAGTGAGGATTGAGCATGTTCAGTAGCTATGGAACACTGAGTGACAGCTGGAAAACAAAGACCAAAAATGGATTGGGGGTAGGTGGGATGTGGAATACTGTGTTTGGATGGAATGGTTAGCTGAAACTCTTAATAAGGCCATTCTCTTTTAGGAACTAGGATGCCCTGTAATACTTCACTGCTTGTGATGGAATGTATCTACGAAGGGGGAGGTGGTGTGATGGAATACAGTAGAGATCCAGGTTCTCAGGAAGGAAGGAACACATTCCAGGAGTGAAAGGGGGGAGACAAGAGGCAACACAGTCCAGAGGAGGAGAGTGGGAAGAAGAAGAGATTTAAGATAGCCACTCCCTGGATTCTCCCAGATCGATGTCAGGCCCAGCCCAAGAACAACAGGGAAACAATCCAGCCAAGTTCATTTCTTTATTGCTTACACCATATAGGCAGGATCTTGCCAGACTAAATCTGTACTATGCTAACCTAATAGATATATTCTGGGAGAATCTAGGAAGTGGCTACCTTAAGTCTCTTCTTCCCACACTCTGGCTCTGGACTGTGTCTCTTGTCTTCCCCTTTCCCTCTTGGAATGCGCTCCCTCCTTCCTGAGAACCTGGATCTCTATATATTGTAGATACATTCCATCACACTACTAGTTTCATTGGTTAATCACAACTGTTCAAATAAAGATCTCTTTAGCTTTGTTAAAAGGAACAACAATGTAGGCTGAAATTCTACTCTGAATCCGCTGTCCATAAAAAGACTAGCATCACTGCAAGGTTCCAAAAGCCCTGCCTTCTAACTGATTCAGTCTGATAAAATTCAAATATTCCTGTTTATGTGGGAAAAAATAATTGCTATTTGATTGAAGGAAATAATTACAATATTATTTTAAACATAGGAACTTCATCTGGATATCATGTTAAGCTAGGAATTATGAAGTCATAAATCAGTCTAACTGCTCTGGGGGCTTGTGCACTCCTTGTACCCCATTCTTCTCCTTCTCTTTCTGCATACACAGAATCTTGGAAGTTTCCACTTTTGAAATTAACTATAGCTTGCCATTCTCAAGCCCCTGTTGAAAACTTACTTCCCCTCTCTTATTTTATGTTGAATTGCCTACTCGAGGCCTTTGCTAGTCTTGCCCACTCTAGAGAGGTCATCTCATTCTCAGCCAGGTGCTTTCTGTTATTTTGGAAAGCTTTTTTTTTTAAAGGTAAAACTGCAGTGCCTGGATGAAAAAGATTACTTACATTTCTGCAGAGCAGTATTAGCAACAGCCTCCAAGCTCAGAAACATCAATATGAACTGCATTAAGAGTCTGTTTTCTGTTGTGGCAAAACAATCCATATTACAAATCTTTTGTGAACCTTTGAAATACTTAGGATCCATTTACCATTCAATTCCTGAATGGCTCTCTTGCTCACCTCTCCATGTTACAGTTTCCTTGCTGGTGTTGTGCTTTGATGGACAATAAATAACCTCCTGTCTATTCAGATTTCCTTCTTCAAGAAACTGGATTTCGTCCTAATGACTGACATAAGACTTCATGGAAATACTGTATGTCTGAAGGAAGACAACTCAGAATTGACTTTAATGGAACTTTAAACACATTCAACTCTTCAAAGCCAGACAAATTATGTCCCATGTTTTTGAAGGAGCTGACACGATTACTAGGTAATCTTTGGGAAAACCAAGAGAATAGATGAAGTGCCAGAAAATTGCAGAAGAGCAAACATTCTTCCAATATTCCAAAAAAGAGAAGAGGAGGGACCCAGGAAACTTAATAACTGTGCTGGTTGAAGTATTAGAAGAGATTATCAAGCAGCATGTCTGCAGGTACTTAGAAAAGACTATAACCATTACCAGGAGCCAGCATGAATCTGTCAAGAAGCTATGCCAGAGCAATTTTCTTTTTATGACAGAATGAATACTTTGGTAGACCAAGGGAATGTTGTAGATTATAGAATACCTTGATCTCAATAAAATTACAGATCATAGTAGCAATTACACCATTACTGTTTCTCATGATAACCTTGTGGACAACATAGATAAAAATGGGCCAGAGGATATTGTGGTCCATTGGATTTTCAATTTCTTGAATAATCATACTCAAAGTATGTTAAAATGGCTCTACAATGACCAGGATGGAAGTACTGAGTGGGATCCCCAGTTCTCTGTCTTCAGCCCAGTGTTATTTGACATGACATTTTCCCCAGAAAAGTGACATGGCTACATATGAATGTGCATGCAAAGACAACTGGGAGTATTGAAATAGTGTTGCAAAGAGTCAGGCGGAGCTGTTGAAGCTCTCTGCTTGAATCCAGAAAAACATGTGGCTGCTTTAACAGTTTGAAATGTTATTTGTGGAACGTAAGCAAACTATGTAATGCAGCAGCTAAAAAGGTCAATGCAATTTTGTGCTGTATTAACAGAGGCACAACATCCAGATCATGGGAGATAACAGTCCTACTGTACTCAGTTATAACACATTTGTATCTAGTTCTAAGTACCAGACTAAAAGCAACATGGAAAAGCTACAGTGGGTTCAGAAGAGAGCTGCCAGTGTAATAAAGGATATATAAATCAATCCCTTTGAGAAGTGATAAAAGAAGCTGAGCCTGTTTAACCTGCAAATTAGAAGATTGAGGGAAGATATGATGGTATACAAATATCTAAACAGTTTTCATGTACAAAAGGAGGCTGGTTCCTTGCTGAAATTGAAGCTCTAACAGCTTGAATTTAAAAGACAAGATTAAGGCTGAATATTAGGAGGAATTCCCTGATGGTAGGAGCAGCTGTTTTTTTAGACCAGCAATGGACTCCCTCTCACTGGAGGTTTTCAAGTGGGCTGGATGAACATCACAGATGATGTACTGGATTCCTTAACTGAGGAGGATTTGATAACTTTCAAGGTCCCTTCCAACTCATTTCTATGATTTGATCATGGAATATTGTCCCAATGTATGATCTTTAATAGTCTCTACAGCTAACCTAATGACTCAAGATTCCAGCCATTTTCTGGAATTTATGTACATGCCTGTATAGAGAATCAGAAATAACTCTGGAGAAACTATGCAACAGCTGCTAGAAAAACATGATTTAAATCCAGAAGAGGAAGAAAACATTAGAAAGAAACTCAAACTAGCTCTCCCTTAACTTTCTTGAGTATAAGAGGGAGGGAGGGAATATTCTGTTAGGCTTTCAAGATTCCATTACTGTAGCCTTATCAACAGAGTTCCAGTCATTCTTGTGGTCTTGTTTTCTGACCTGGTCTACCTTTAAGAGCTAATAGCCAAAGGTCTGGATCACATTGTTTCAGAGGAAGGTTTACCATCCAAGGAGTTTGGCATCCAGCTGTAATCATCATCCACTTGGGATCTACAGTGACCAGATGTAAACAACACTGTAGCTCCTGCATCGTCCATGATTAAAGCTGGATTTGAAGAGAGGAGTGATCTGCTATTTTTTCTGATAGGGAAGAAGACATCAAGTCATCAGAATGATGGCTCTTCACAAGACAAGGCATCAGGTGCTGTAGATTCAAAGAAATGCTCACTGAGTTGGAAGAAACTAGGCTAAGAATCTTGTCCGTTCTTTCCTGTTTGAGCAAAACTCTAAACCAAAAAATGTCCAGAATTATTTCCAAGTGATCAACTTGTTGGGACAATTTGAGGAAAATCTTCTTTATATTTATCATAAAATCATAGATTTCAATACTTAAATAATGAACTGAACACTATCAAGACACAGTTGTTCAGAAAAAGCTTTGATTAGAATATTAATCAAATATGGATTATGAAAATTTCCCTGCAATAACAGATATGACCCCAAGGCACCTACCTAATGACCTGATGGGCTGATATCAAGCCAAAATGTGTAAGTTGTGTTAGCAAAGACAGAGGAAACTTCAAATTGGAACATGAATCTGAAATTCCAAAGGTCTATGGAAGCTGGCAAATCCTCTTTCTGAATTGCTGCTAAAATGGGCTATGTTTTCCATCTTGAAATTTGTCTTTCAGAGGTGTCGAGCTATATTTTACCCTGCTTTTCCCATAAAATGATATAATTTAGCATATTCCTGGATCTCAGGAGTGATATTTGCCAGACAGCTTCTTTATTGATGAGAGGTTGCATAGCCTGGAGAAACTAAAGGTATTTGTTTTTCTTTCCTGAGTTTCTTGGATAACAAATGAACCCCAAAGTATTACTGTATAATATAACATTCCTCATCTTCCACTTGGGCTATATGATTCAAATAAAAATATGGAAAATGTTCTGCTTAATGGGATCAAAACAAATATTTGAAAGAATTTTAGTCACTATCAACTCTGAGCTGTGCCCCTTTAGGCTTCACATCAAAACCATTCTCCTCGTCCTAGGACCCAAACTTTTCCAGCTCTCAGCACCAATGGATGTGTCTTCATCCTTGAAGCGAAATACTGAGCAGGAGTGTCCAATGTCCTAAACATGTTCTCTGCCCTGCTGGTGAAGGAGGGAAAGCAAATGGAATGATTTTGTTTTACAAGTACCAGGACACAGCAGTGTTGAGGCATTTGGCTTGCTACCTGGATTTCAGAGTCCCATGCCAGGTTCTGGGGGACTGAACTATATGTTGGAACTACGTCATTCAGTCCTGTCAGTTCTTAGGGGATGCAAGCAGGAATATATTAATTGAAAAACTCCCAATGATGATATAATCCTTTTGGCTCTTAACCAGAGACAATATATATATCAAACAGACAAACATTAAAAAGTGATGTGAAACTTAGATTGTTACACTGTCATGTAAACATGAAGTGATTCATATACTATGTAAGAGAAACAAATTTGCATTGACATTTTGAGAATTTTGCCAGTTTTTTTCTTCCACATATCAGATATATATTTTTCTTCAATATCAGCTTACCAGTTTTGAGGAAACCTTGCAATCTTGAATGCAGCTATCTTTTTGCACTCTTCATCCTATATGCATCAAGTGTATCAGTAAGTTTAAACATGAATGAATTTAAAAATGCTGCTATTATTAGAGAGGTTGAAATATACCATGTTCTTTGGCACAAAATGTACTTCAAAAATAGATGAAATCAGCAATCGTGACATAGAAACAAATAAAAAAGGATACAAGCTCTGATAGAGAGTTATAAGAGACTTCACAGCTCTGCTGGCATTGATACATGTGGCCCGTATAAGATTTGGTAACAGTTTTGCAGTCACAATTGCTCCGTTAAACAAAGGACCAAAAAATGGGACCTGTCAATAAACAAGCAACATGAGTATAAGGCATTAAAGAAGAAGTGAAAAAAATATTGCTGTGGAAGAATTGGTATTATATTGGAGTTTTTAGCATTAAAAGTATAAAACCTATGTGTATACATACTACCGTAAAAAATTAATTTCCATATTTTAGGTGCATTCTTTGCTAAACTTGACTACTATTACATAAATCAACCAACATTTAAAGCATTTAAAAATAATCTTTAATAACTCAGTCTCAACAGAGTTACCTCTATGTATTAGTTTTAAAACAAAATCATCATGGCAGAAACAATGAAACTATAATTATATACTAGGATACAAATTCCATTAAATAAGAAAATATGAATTCTGAATTTAGATACAAGTACAACCCCTAATAATAATTGTCAAGCTTTGACAAATAATCAACATGCATGTTGGTTCAATGAGAAAAATATATAGGATTGTAGTTTCCTGTAATTGAAGACAGCCTCTTCCCTCCTTAGTTTTCCTCTATAATGTTCCATATATATTTGGGGGGGATTTGAGATGGGGTTTTTTGCTGCTTTTGAAACTAAAGCAACCCTATTTTATGGCATACACTACAAGAGTTTTTTGCTGAATGTTTCTATCCTCAAAATGATAAGAAAGTCTGCTGCCAAATGTTGGCAAGTGAGATCAGTCTTTGTTCTTCTAAAGTAAACTGCCCTGTTCTTTGGGTTCTTCCACCAATATTCATAATATGTGAAAATGACTTTTTGGATGGGTTTGGTGATAAATTTAATGGGATAGGATATTTAATGCTTCCAAACCTAGTGCTTCTAGCATGCCAATAAAAAAATGTACAGCTATTTATTTTTTCTTCAACATATTCTTTCCATTTGCATCTGTATGTGTTTATGAGAAAAGCAAAACACAGAACTGTGGTGACAAACCCCCTGAGAATTACAAGCAGAAGATAGTGGTGTCAAAACTGTCCTCCAAATTCTAGAATGAAGTTACAGATATTAAAATAACTATGAGATTTTGGTCTGAACAACAATCAGATAAAATGTACATGTTTAATAAAACTATACTGTAATCCACTAAAAATATGAGTGTCCCATAGATTTTTAGAAATTCTTGTGATTGTAAAACAATATCACCTTCATTTACACTTTTGCTTTGTTCTGTAATTATTGAGCAACATGAAATAGTGCTATGACTCAATTAAAATACAGTCAAGTTTAAATAAACCATTTTAGTTCAGAGACCTATCTCCCGTAGTAAGCCATATAGTTTAAAAAGCTTGTGAATGAGAAAATTATTGAACCAAATGGCTGAGCATTAATCTCTGGTGACTAGCTGCAATCTAACGAGGCATCTGTGTCCCAGGGACCTCTCAGTGTGTCCCTGGCGGTATGCACACTGTATGAGTCTGTATGGCATTCTTTGTCTGCTTTTACAGGCAGCTTTTCGTCTCATTGTTTAGAATATCTTAATGCATCTGTGATGTGTGGAATGCATTCATACTAAAAGACTTACTATTGTTTTCTCTCAGAGGCTTTGTTGAGCAAAAGACTGAATCATAGTTCCCAATAATTATATTGGTTAATTAAAAAGACAAAAAAGTTTGTCAATCACTGCATGGTTGCCAAGCAGGAGGATAAAAAATGAAAACAATAAAGCTGTAGCAATATAACAAAAGTAACAGCTATCGGATCAGAGATTCTTATATCATGAAGCTATTAACACAAAATTGGTAAATGTTAACATTATTCCAGGTGTCCCTACTTAGATGCAAACAAAAAGGCTAACATTATGAACGTAAAAGGCCAAACGTTACCATGGATCCTGAAACCTGAAAAAGAAGTGACAGCTTTTTCATTTGATTAGAGAACTCAGTTTAAATACCAAGGATTGCAACCAATCAGTCATTTATCTCTACAAGATAACTTTCATTCATTCCACGGTTAGTAGCTGATCAACAAAAAGTCAGTCACATTTGCCCCTGAAATATGTTGAATAGTTGACTGTATCATAAGAGTTATATTTTTAATGGAATACTACTTTCCATGTTGGTCTTCTTCTTTCCACTGTATGGTTTTTTAGCACACAATGTATAACTTAAACAAACAAGCTTCCTCCCGTCATATATTTTGCAAGGACATTTCTAGTATGCACTTAATAGCTGCTTTAAATAGACCTTGGTATAGAAAGCAATCTACAAACTGAACAACCACCACCACCACCTTTAATAGAAACATTATGAAAGGCATGACATTGGAGGGGAGAATCTAACATTGAAATATTCTCTTCCAACCTGGTTCCTTCCAAGACCGAGAAATTCCAGTGCTGGAATATTAAAAAAGGGAAGGGGATGGGATGGGAGAGAAGAAACTGGGTTCAGAAAATCTACAGCTCTCACAAACCTATACAGGTAGTCCTTGTTTAGTGGCTGCCTTGTACAGCGACCATTCAGAGTTACAACGGTGATAAAAAAGTAACTTTGTGACCAGTCCTTGCACTGAAGACCTTTGCAGGTCTGTAAAGCAAAGGAAAACCGTTGGAAGATCATAAGCCCAGTTGCGGTTTCACTTAGCAACTGCTTTGCTTAACAACCATGTTGCCAGTCTCAACTCTAGCCACTGAACGAGGACAACCTGTATCAAAGTACTGGGTTAGAAAGAGATAAGCTCCAATAGAAGAGAATATATATGTATTCTCTTCTACTTCTGTGTATTCTATTCTATGTATTCTATGTATTATCTACGTATGACTATATGTATTCTCTATGTATGTAATGTGTATATAACATACGTAATATATTGTATTCTATGTAATATATGTATTGTCTGTATTCTCTACTTATGAATATATGTAGCTCAGGGTTGAACTGTGGAATCCTGAGCTTAGTTGGTTGCAGACAACCTGCTTTGCTCCCTGTTTATATACAGTAGCTTGCACTGCCAGCAAGCTACTGTATATAAAGAGGGAGCAAAACCCACACTCACGCACACTGCTGATGTTACCTAGTTGAGTAATGAAATGTCTGCAATCAAACAACCAAGCACAGAGAGCACCAAGGACTCCACAGAAATAAGCTGTTACACTGGTTGAAATACTCCTGAGCCTTCTTCACAAAGAGCTCATCAACAAAACTTTGGACATGTTAAAATTGGAATTTGATTGTTCAGCTAAAAAGCCCAGTGTTCTGTCTTCTATGTTTTGGTGCTAAGACCTTTTATTGGTCAAGGCTTTTTAGACATATCTGTTTTAATCAAGTTATACCTCTGGAGTCCTTGGGGTTCTCTGAGTTTGGTTGTTTTCTTACAAACATTTCATTACCCAGCTAGGTAACATCTTCAGTGCTAGAATGGAATGGGGTTTGCTCTGTTTATATACAGTGGCATATCCTGACAGTGTTGGTGGGGTGTGGGTTTTGTTTTTTCCTCTGGTAGTTCCTTGATTAGGGTATTGTTTACTGCTTGTAAGTCTGGTGGTAATCTTGGTGTTAATCCCTGCTTATCTGGGTGATGATTGCTGGTGAGATGTTCTGGTCTTTTGCTCTCCTCTCTATTGCCTCTTTTGAATAGTGTGTAGATGTTGTTTATCTCTGTGTGCCTGTTGATGGCTGCCTTGTCTGAATACCAAGCTTCCAAGAATTCCCTCGCATTTTTGGATTTAGCTTGGTCTAAGATGCTGAGAGTTTCCCAGTTGAAACTATGGTTAAGTCTGTCCATGCGTTGTGAGATTAAGGAGTTTTCATCATGTCTTCTGACTGCTAGTTGGTGTTCATGGATGCGCTCTGCAAGCCTTCTGCCTGTCTGTCCTACATAGTGGTTGTGACAGTCCTTACACTGTATGACTCCTGTTTTTTCTTCTTGGGCTACTGGGTCTTTTGGTTTGCTTAAGATGTTTTGGAGGGTTTAAGTTGGTTTGTGTGCTACAGAGATGTCATGTGGTTGTAATAGCCTGTTGGTACTTTCTGAGATGTTTCTGATGTATGGCAATGTTATCCTTTTCATAGCTTGTGTTGGTTGTGTTGTAGTAGGTTGGGTGGTCAGGCACTTTTTGATAAAGTTGCGTGGATATCCATTTTGTTGGAAGATGTTGTATAGGTGGTCTGTTTCCTTTTTCTGCTGTTCTGGGTTGCTGTAGTGCGTTTGTGCTCGTTTGAATAATGTTCTTACGCAGCTCCTCTTGTGGGAGGTTGGGTTGTTACTTTGGTAATGGAGTACTTGATTAGTGTGGGTTGTCTTCTGATAGACTTGGGTTTCTAATCTGCTGTTGTTTCCTCTGCTAATGAGGACATCCAGGAAGGGTAGCATCTTGTTTTCTTCCTCTCTGGTGAATTTTATTCCTTTGAAGATGTTGATGGCTTCATGTGTCTTCTCTAGTTGTTCATTTTTCATTATAACAAAGGTGTCATCTACCTATTGGATCCATACTTTAGGTTGTATGTGTGGAAGTGCTATAGTTTCTAGCATTGCATTACAATCTCTGCTATGAGTCCTGACAATGGTGATCCCATGGGTGTGCCTCTGATTTGTTGGTATATTTGTCCATCAAACTGAAAATAGGTAGTGAGGCAGAGGTTGATGAGGTCCATGATTCTGGGTATTTCGATCTGGGTGTATTTGGTTAGGTCGGGTGTGTTGTGTAGTACTGCTGATATGGATTCTTTCACTAGTTCTGGGCTTATGGGTGTAAAGAGTGCTGTGACATCGAATGAGACCATGATTTCATCTTCATCTATGTGTACATCTTTGATTTTCTGGAGGCACTGTAGTGAGGAGTTGCTAGAATATTCGCTCTTCTCTGTGAGATGTCCAAGCTTTTTTGTCAGTGATACCTCTGTGTTTTAATTATATCTTAAGTTATTAAGTTTAAGTTATACCTCTGTATTTTAATTATACAGTAGAGTCTTGCTTATCCGACATAAACGGGCCGGCAGAACGTTGGATAAGTGAAAATGTCAGATAACACACAGTAACGATTGAGTGCGGTAAAAAAAAAAAACACCCCGATCTGCCGCACCTGTTGTAATCGATTTTTGCGTTGCGGCGCCGCACCGTCAGGAGCAACAAGAAAGAGTACACTCACGCTCACAAACAAGTGGCACACTTTTCTCGTCGCCAATTTATGCGTGTTGTGTTTTTTTTAGGGGCGTTGGATAAGACGGAATGTCGGATAAGCGAAGGTCGGTTAAACGAGACTCTACTGTATCTCTGGAAACTTGCTGCTTGAAAAACAGGGCAAGAAGTTCAATTTAAAAATCCAAATGATAATAAACTGATAAACTTTCGTGATAATAAACTTATCTGAAAGTGTCATGTAAATGCATTTTAATGAAAGAGATTTCATTACAGAGTGACAAAACAGACGCTGGAAAATTAAACTTGATTTCAACAAATCACAAAATATAAGTCTGTATGACAGACATTACTACTCTTCATTCATATGCAAACTTCTAACTGCAAATGTCCTTTAATTCTCTACATGTCATCTGCTTCTAATTCTGAACTTTCTTTTTTCTATGGGTGCTCCAGGGCCTCAGGGTAACAGCAAGAACTGTCCCAGAAGGCTGACTCAGTTTGCCTTTCTGACATCATCTTAAAGTGCACTTATTAAGCAGCTGAACATTTTCCCCACACCAAACAGTGCCATAGGGCGACTTTAATAAATACACTCTGAAAAATCTGTGTAAACTGTGAAAAATTACAGCAGCTGAACAGGTGAAAATTAGATTCATCATTTTTGTTATTGGATACGATTGAAGGCACTAGAGAATAAGGTAAGAGAAGGTAAAATAAGAACACATGCCTATTCAAACACTGCAGTGATGATTATTCTTCATTTGATATAAATTCTTATGATGGATGGTTTCTAACGGAACATAAGCATGCATTATTAAATTATATAAGCATGCATTATTCAAGTAAGTATTACGTAAAATGAGAAGATTTTTTCCCAATGTTACCCTCAAACTCTACAATGAATGTCCTTTTTTAAATTCTTTTTTATTAAACATCAAGACAAAAATGAAGAAATACAGAATTAAAAGGAAAATAAAAAAGCAAAAGTAGCCCTCTCCCCAGAAGGGGAAAAAAATAACTTGAATTAATTTTTGGGACTGTTGGCTGTGAAGTGCTTTTTTCAAAACCTTTTGATCAAAAGGAATGACTAACTAGGCATAGCCATCAAAGATGATATGCTATATAAATGTGCTTACTGCCAAACATTGTAGAAAGGAACAATTCAGTGTACTTTAATGTTACATTTGGATTTTTTTCATAGTTTTTGATGACTTACTGAATTAATTAAAAAAAAACAACTATGCCACATAGAGTTCTAACAAGATTCACTGAGTTCAAATCCCAAATCATCCTCCCAGTTTTTTCAAGATTTTCAAAAGAACCTGTCATGCTTGATGTAAGGTTCTTATATAATACTGAAAAGATTCTCTTAATTTTAAATGAACTAGATGTACATAATTCTTCAAAAGATGTCAATGGTTGTAAGTGATGAGTTTTAGCAAGCTTACAAAGGAATAACAGAACCTGATTCATCTGAAGCAAAGCTGGAACATGACTAATAATTTTGCAGAATATATTTAGCAATAAGAATTTTCATCAATAATTATGCATTTAATTCTATTTAATTCAGTTATTTCTGTTAAATACATTTACCCTTGTAAGATAATTAAGAAAGAGGGAAAGAAATCAGGAGATCCACCATTTTTCAACTGTCAAAGTTTTAACTATCAATTTGAAATAATAGATATGGAATGTCCTTGCCTGAAAAGTAACTTTTTATTACTGAAAGATTGGTGAATCTTTTTGTTCCACCAGATCATTGAAGCTTTAAGGATCCCATGCATCCATGCCCATCTGACCCATCCAATGCAATACCTCTTCACTTTTTTGTTTATCTCACTTTATTTTATGCATTAAATACATGTGACTTATGTATGTGTATTTATTTATATTGTATTTTTATACTGCTGGACTTCAAATGATACCCAGTGTCATAACATAAAACAGTACTCAGGGGCAATAGAATGAAGATAAAATTATAATATAAAATGCAGGTAGCACAAATAGGCAATAAACGATGACAGTTCTTATTCTCCAAATGCCTGTTGCAACAGCTCAGTCTTTAAAAGCTTCCAGAAGGCCAATATTGAGGGCACCAGCCTAACTCGAAGAACGAGGTCACCTCACAGGACAGAGCCACAAGTGAAAAACACTGCTTGTCCCCCCCCCCGCCCTTTCTTTACCTCATGGGCTGGGGGATCATAAGCTAATTTTAAAGAGGTATTGCATTGGATGGGTCAGATGGGCTGCTTCCATACAGACAAGGTAGACTGTAAGCACCTAGGTGTCAAGCTTTAGAGGTTAAAAGCAGCACTTGGAATTATACCTGGAAAACCACTGATACCCAATAATACAGGTATTATATGAGTATAGCAATTTTAGTTTGCTAATCCACGGGCTGCTGTGTTTTGGACCAACTGCAGTTTCTGAATGGCCTTCAAAGGTAGCCTTAAATAGAAGCATATTACAGTAACTGAACTGAGTAGTAACAGTGCATGAATTATCAATGTGAGGGCCTCCTACTCCAGGTAGGCTCACAACTGGCACATCAGCTGGAGCTGACAAATGCTCCCCCTTGATCACAGCTTCTACCTACCTATCTAGCAGTAGATCTAGATAGATCTATGACTGGATCTTATTCCAGATAGAAAGGATTCAGATAGTGATGGGTCTTGATAATCTGCTTCTTTAAGGTTGCCAACATTCCACCATCATCCCAACAACTTTCCCTAAAAAAGAAGGTTGGAGATAGGGTGATAGTTATCTAAAATCTCTGGGTCCACTTCCCCACTGCATGCCAAAGGAACCAGAGAGTATGGATCAAGCTGTAAACGGCAGAAGTCATAAGAGTCCCCTCTCTATCATCAGATCTCAGAAAGGCCCTTAACCAAGCATTTTGCAATAATGTATGCCAGTTTCATTCACTAGTTCCTAATTAAATAATGGATGAATATGCCATTGTTACAGATGGAACTGATGTTTATAAGCAGTAGCCCAAGGTCATGGTAATCAATGACCTGACTATATAAATCTAGAAATGGGGCTGCAGGAATGGAAGTGAGGGCCAGCACCAAGTTGATATTTCCCTTCCCTTGTGAGAACTCGCCCAACACCCTTTGCCATGTTTCATGTCACAACTGAAATATGTCCACCACCTTCCTCATCAACAAAGTTGTCTGCAATCCATCCTCACATAATTAGCAAGTTGAGTCAAACCAAAATCACCACACCCGAATATTCTACACCCACTTTCCCAATTTACTAGAGAGTCTGTCTGTCAAGCCACTCTTGCCAGCCCCTTAAACTCACTCTCATTCTGTCCTCTAATTAACCCTTCCTCTACTTCCCTCCATTTCATATATAATTCTTCCTTTAAGAGCCCCAATCTCACTCAAGACTTCTGGGTTCAGGGTCACCCCCTCTCTTCTCACTCCAGAGGGGCCATCTCCCATCATTTCCTGTCTATTACCCAGGATAATTTTTTTAAATAACAAATCAAAGGCACTTACATATCCCCTCTTAAACCAGCTCCTGCTATGTCCACATTTTTTTTTTTTCTGTGACCATGGCTTCCATTGCCCTGCCTTTTCTGTGAGAGACATAATGCCAGAACCTTTCACCTTAAGCTCCCATTTCTGCTCTCCTTAACCACAGGGAGCCTAGCTAGACAGCCCAATCTCCACTGCTACCAACTATACCTTGTCCTTCACAGCCACAGTAATAGTAGCACCCTTTCAGCTGGTCATCAGAGAGGTGGGAATATTACCAGTACTATCTTGAATATTTGGCCCTGAAGTCACTTCCTGGAATCTTGGCTGGCTTTGTTGTTCTGACACCTGGGGTTTTTGAGTAAAATCACTTCACACATCTCCATTATACAGTTTGTATTTTAATTTCACTTCCAAGTTCTTCATTTGACTCCACTTTCCAGTATATTGATTACATGCCATCAAGTCAATGTCAACCACATAGATAGCATTTTAAAATTTAAATTATTTTGTAAATATTTGTAAGCTCTTATGATCGAAGGGCTTGGTTCTTTAACTCTGGGGGACATGGCTGTGTACCGAGGAAACAACAACGTGGAGGCAGATGTGGCCTCAGAATTGATCCCAGAAGCTCTAATAAAAGGAAAAAACTACTTTACACTACTGTGGCCTAAGAAGTTTTTGTTAACCAATCTTCCTCAACCCTGGCAGCTCCAACAGAGCCATCCCCTTCTCTACGTTGGCATTTGCAATTACTGAAACAGCCTATACTTCTCTATTGGGGAGCTCACCATAGCAGATTTAATCACACAAAGCTGCAATTCTATTTAATGTCGGCTCTAGGCTTTGTTTATGAGACCAGCCTAAGCTTTGCAGGGAGCTATCCAGGGTGCTACCTGATTTTCTTGTCTTTGCTTTAATGTTACTGGTTCTGGGCTTTACTTATTTTTGGTTGTTAATGATGAGTTTACACCTCCCTTTTCATGCATATTATCAGGACAATTTTCAATAAAATATCTAAAGTATGATAAACAGGAAGAACACAGGCTAAATTAAAAATAGAGAATCTCTACAGACAGAAAAATCTATCAAATATCAAAACTACCAATGCAAAACACACCAACAAAACAGTCTGCAAAAAAATAGGATATTTATGTGTGGCTGGAAAGTTACCAGAATGAACATAAGGAGTGCCCTTTTCAAGATAGCTCCACATGTAAGGTTTCATCTCTGAAAAATTACTTCAAAGGTGGGAGAACATGGGGAAAAACTTTCTAATGATTGCTTAAAAGTACAGACAACTCAATATAGAAACCAGTAATTCTTCAGGTACCTAGTTCCAAGCTATACAGAGATTAGAAGACCAGGACAAGCTTTTTCAATAAAGTATGGAAAAAGACCAAGAGCAAATGCAATTCACAAAAGTTCATTATAGGTTCAAATACCCCAATTCCAGTCACAATATAGAAATTTGCTAAACTGGTCTGAGGCCTTCATCTCAGACAGATTGTTCAGAGAGACAGTATACCGTGCATTCACTATCAGAAGTGCGGCTCACCACAAGCAGTGTGAAATGTCTTGCTTTGCAAAAGGATTCCTGAGAAGGAGAGCACCAAACAACCCCAAATATCTTATTCTGAAGGATCTTTTTTTGTCTGGAGAATTACAAAGTGGTATGCCAATTACAGGAGTTGAAGACCAACACAACTGGTAGGCAACATTTTACAATAATAATAATAATATTATTATTCATCTTACATAATAATATTCATCTTACAAGAATAATAAGAAAGTTTTCAAGAAGTGTAGTATAAAGGCGATGGAAAAAAGACCATGCATCAATACTAGTATAAATGTAAAAAATGCCATGAGATTATATCAATTTTAGTACCAAGTCCAGAGAGAATTGGACATCATTCCATTTTCATTTCAACATTAAACCTAATTTTTTCCACTTTTGTTGTTTGCAATTGTATTTTATCTGATTTTACTTTTGTAGTTGCTTTGGATCCATCTTGATGGGAAAAAAGCAGGAACATGTTATTAATTTAAAACTTAAATTACTTTTTCTGCGTTATGAAGCCATATTTGTACATAATTATGAAGCCATATTTGTACGCATTATGAAGCTATATTTGTATGGAAATAATTTTATTTTACTTTCTCTCACTTTTCTGCAGTGTCCTCATAATAAATGAATGAATGTGTGAGTATGCACATGTGTATAATATACACATACATGCAGACCATTTTCTGCTAAGCTACTAAAGAAGTATAAGCTACACATCTGTTAGTAATTAAACCAATTAACTTCTGATCATAAACATAAAGTGAGACTACTCGACATTAAATTTTCCATTTCATTAAGGAAAAAAAAAAGAAGAGTTTCTAAGAATCAGTTTTCTTTAGCATTCTTATTCTCTACTTTTGTAAGAACCTGACCGTGTTGAACTTCAGGACATACCTCTGGTTTCTTCATAATCTCTATGTAGAACATACGATTCCTCATTGGATAAATAATAATTAAAACATCACCAAAATCTGTTGGTATAATGCCCCTGCGATAATTTCTGGTGTGTTCAGACCAGATAACATGAACTTCATCATTTCCCAAGTGTCGAAGCTGTAACAACAAATGGATTTGCTATTAATCAGAATGACAAAAGAGTTTGAGAAGTTAGGCTGCAGGAATGGAATTACAATGCCAACAGTGTGTCTATTTCACCAGAGAAAACTTGTACAAATTATTTTCTGCATGTTAAAGAACTTCCTTTTTTCAAATATTATGGAACTGTGGCTTCACATAGTACATTATTTTGTGATAAATGAACAATAATACATTAATGACTGGAACATCAACAAAATGGGAAGAACTAGTAAGAGATATTTCACAGTAGATACAGTGGGGCAAAAAAGTATTTAGTCAGCCACCAATTGTGCAAGTTCTCCCACTTAAAAAGATGAGAGAGGCCTGTAATTTTCATCATAGGTATACCTCAACTATGAGAGACAAAATGGGGGGGAAAATCCAGAAAATCACATTGTCTGATTTTTAAAGAATTTATTTGCAAATCATGGTGGAAAATAAGTATTTGGTCATCTACAAACAAGCAAGATGTCTGGCTCTCACAGACCTGTAACTACTTCTTTAAGAGGCTCCTCTGTCCTCCACTCGTTACCTGTAGTAATGGCACCTGTTTGACCTTGTTATCAGTATAAAAGACACCTGTCTACAACCTCAAACAGTCACACTCCAAACTCCATTATGGCCAAGACCAAAGAGCTGTTGAAGGACACCAGAAACAAAATTGTAGACCTGCACCAGGCTGGGAAGACTGAATCTGCAATAGGCAAGCAGCTTGGTGTGAAGAAATCAACTGTGGAAGCAATAATTAGAAAATGGAAGACATACAAGACCACTGATAATCTCCCTTGATCTGGGGCTCCACACAAGATCTCACCCTGTGGGGTCAAAATGATCACAAGAACGGTGAGCAAAAATCCCAGAACCACATGGGGGGACCTAGTGAATGACCTGCAGAGAGCTGGGACCAAAGTAACAAAGGCTACCATCAGTAAGACACTACGCTGCCAGGGACTCAAATTCTGCAGTGCCAGATGTGTCCCCCTGCTTAAGCCAGTACATGTCTGGGCCTGTCTGAAGTTTGCTAGAGAGCATTTGGATGATCCAGAAGAGGATTGGGAGAATGTCATATGGTCAGATGAAACCAAAGTAGAATGTTTTGGTCTAAACTCAACTTGTCGTGTTTGGAGGAGAGAGAATGCTGAGTTGCATCCAAAGAACACCATACCTACTGTGAAGCATGGGGGTAGAAACATCATGCTTTGGGGCTGTTTTTCTGCAAAGGGACCAGGACGACTGATCCGTGTAAAGGAAAGAATGAATGGGGCCATGTATCGTGAGATTTTGAGTGAACACCTCCTTCCATCAGCAAGGGCATTGAAGATGAAACGTGGCTGGGTCTTTCAGCATGACAATGATCCCAAACACACCGCCTGGGCAACGAAGGAGTGGCTTCGTAAGAAGCATTTCAAGGTCCTGGAGTGGCCTAGCCAGTCTCCAGATCTCAACCCCATGGAAAACCTTTGGAGGGAGTTGAAAGTCCGTGTTGCCCAGCGACAGCCCCAAAACATCACTGCTCTAGAGGAGATCTGCATGGAGGAATGGGCCAAAATACCAGCAACAGTGTGTGAAAACCTTGTGAAGACTTACAGAAAACGCTTGACCTCTGTCATTGCCAACAAAGGATATATAACAAAGTACTGAGATGAACTTTTGATATTGACCAAATACTTATTTTCCACCATGATTTGCAAATAAATTCTTTAAAAATCAGACAATGTGATTTTCTGGATTTCCCCCATTTTGTCTCTCATAGTTGAGGTATACCTATGATGAAAATTACAGGCCTCTCTCATCTTTTTAAGTGGGAGAACTTGCACAATTGGTGGCTGACTAAATACTTTTTTGCCCCACTGTATGTTTTGAATCCATTGCAATTCAGTAATTTTCATTCAATTTTCATGATTATATTCAGTTAATCTACAATGAAATTAACCAACTATTACAGAAAAAGTTTACAACTTCAAAAGCTGTGGCAAAACCAGTGCTCTATAAAATTTAGGTTAAAATGAAAGTCATGTTCTTTCTGAAAATAAATTGTAAGGAAGAGAGGCTACAATCTGATTTTCACTTACTTAAAATTAAGTCTCACTAAACACAATGATCTAAATCTAACTTAATCTAAATGTTCATATGTAGCCTTGCACAATGACAACAGCAAAGTAAGAAAGAAACTACAATCTATATTCAGTTATTAGCTTGTTATGCCTCAATCATATCCACGTCTACAAAATTAATTTGGGAGATATTAAAAGGTATCATTATAGCACTTATTAGATCTCAGATTACTGCATTAATTTTAACAGTGGAAACCAAAAGGCACAGAGAAAGCAAATAGAAAAAATGGAATTTAATTGTTAATCCAATATTGCCAGACAGCATACAAGATAATTCCTTACTTCTAAGTTTTCTATGCATACAAAAATTTCACTGCTTAATACTGTAGCTATGTAAAGTTACTGTTAAAAATGGCCTGAGCTGTTAATATTTAAGAAAGTAACAAATGCTTATATTGGAAATAAATTAACTTAAAAATGTTGTTTCTGTTACATATTATGTATAAAGGTTTTCTGTGTGTGCTTTAACATACCAAAGATAGTAATTCTTCCACATCATTTCATAATTTTTATTAGTAGGTATTGACTTCTAAAGTCCATACATTGCACTTGTCACTTATGAGCGGATCGCCTATAGACACAGACTTTGTATGGACAAGTATAGTGAAATATGGGACTCATTTATACAAAATACAGTACGCTAAAAAGAAGTATTAGAATTATATATGCATTTGAATAATATTTGCATTAGATAAATATATATAGATTTGTAATTATTTACTGTTATAATGATATACTATGCCAAGTTTTTATGTCCTTTGTTGTATTTTTGTCACTTTTTTGTAATGGCACTTTTTAAAGTTTTTTCCCCCTTCTTCTTCATAGTGTATTATTATTATTATTGGGTTTTGTTCTTCTTTTTTGTTATTAATTAAAAAGCAATAAAAAAACTTATAAAATAAGTTAAATTAGAAATGGGATCTGTCTGCATTTTAAATGATTCCAAATTAGGACATCTTCCTAGGACAAAAGTTAATAAAGAGTATAACTTAAATTTTGCTATCAATCCTATCCAGTATTACATTTCTTCAACTACAATCTATGCATAAGAAGATACCTCTTAGTTACTGAGCATTTGCTATTTTTTCAAGCCTTTTAACAACTGTATGTTTGGGCATGCAAGTCTATGCGTCATTCTGCATCTACAGTACTGCTTAATAAATAGTGATAAAGGAACTCCACTTTAGCTATTCTCCTAGTCTGCCAGGCTACACACTAATGCTGACAGTAGTCATGGTATAGACACCTAATAGCCTGACCTCCTTTCCCTACTAATTGTATTATAGAGCCAGCTGGCTTCAGAAAGGAGTTGTCTGCATGATTGAAGAACTTCTGCTAGGGTTAGGCATGGGTGCTACTTTTACTGAGTAATAGCCAGTCCTGACATCCCCATTGTCTGCCTGACAAAGTGCCCATCCTAAAATCGAAGTTTTATTTGTAAATTAACCAAGAAACTTCCTGCCAGAACAGTGCTGCCTGGAGACTGATAATGTGTGCCTTTCATTCCCTTTCACTCTTACTGTATTCACTGCCAATTTGTTTTCTGCTGCCAGCCAGCCTTAGGCTATAAAAAGCCTTGTAAGACATAAGTGCAATTATAGTCCTGGAGTCAAATGAATTGAACAAATCCAATAGCACAGCTCTGTCTCCACTTTGCAAACCCCTACAGCAGTTAGATTAGCTGCTAAAAATCTAATCTAGCTATAACTAATGAATTTCTTGAGTAAAGGAGCAAAAGTTCAGTGGGGGGTGGCGACCATGTTTCTCAACTGAGCAGCTTTCTGTCACTAATTGATTTTTTTTAATAAAAAAGCTACATATAATTTTGACAAGGAGCTGTTAGTTAGCTGCAGTGCATGCATCCCCACTATGGTTACAAGATGACTGGATTGAAAACAAAAACAAAAGACTATTCATAATGCAAATCCTTGAGATCTGAAAGATACTATCAAATGGTTACTTCACAAATCTTTTAGTAATTGCAATTATTTTACTGTTTTTTACACTACACTATAAAAAAAACAGAAAACTGAGTTGTCCTATAGTGCTGACCGCCATTAAGAAAACATGTCCTTAATTATTTTATTCTAAACTCTTTATTAACATTCCTCAGTAGAGGTCAAATTTATAGTATTTATTTTAGATGTCATATGCGTGTACAATTATTTTTCATACAAAAAAAGACTCTCTTATTAAATATTTCTATGACATCTGTTTTATTCTGTGGGTCAAAAAATATACTGCCTGCCACAGAATGGTCATATTTACAGGCAGCTTTTCTCGGCAGCAGGTGGTATGACCTTCTGTCATGCTATTGAGTTTGTCAGCTAAGCAAGTTATTCAGCTTTCTCCCTACAATGCTTGGAAATTGGCAGATTAAAAGGGGGGGGGGATGATAGTGGTAGGAATACAAGTATCACCTAAATAGTTAAAGAGCCAAAATATATTGAATACATATTGCTAAAGAGAGAAGCAATCTTAAAATGTCATATTTTTTTCTAACAAGAAATTTTAATATACAAGTTTATATTAGAATATAATCTAGATTTGCTTTAGTTTCCTCTCATAAAATAGGCACTATTGTCTTTACAAAAGTCCTAACACTCCTAAATCTGTCCCAGATAAGTGACTTTTCCCTAATTTCCTTTTAAAAACATAGTGAGTGCACACATTCATGCCCACAATCTTATCTTCCAGTTCTCTTGCTCCAAAAAGTATGTGTTGCTCAATAGGTTTGACATGTAATTAATGCCACTGTATAGGATGCCGAAGGATTCAATATGAAATTTAATCCTACTTTTAAAGAGTTTTTTATGATCAGTACAGAAATCAGGAGAGAAAATCTGAGTACAGTGGTAGCAGGTACAGAACAGCCTTTATGAATGCCCTTATTTCTATCTTAAATTTAATCTTCATAATGTGGATGAATTCTTTTGCCAAAGATGGAGGCAACTAGAGAGGAGGAAGGGCTTGACTGCAGCAATGTTTGGCCCCTGTAATAATTGCTTCAAAATGGCAGATAAAAAAAATACTATTTTAAAAACCATAAACAATTAAAAGAATGGAGAAAACCACATAAGATATGTACCTAGAAAATACTGCAATTAGAAGCTTTGCAGGCAGTAACTCAAGGACAAAAACAGATAATCTGTTTTATTGCAAAACTACAAAAGTTAAGAAAAAAATCCAGTACCTGCCAAAAATGAAATGCAAGACATGTATATTGTAGAAGAGGATTCAATTTTTGCACCTACCTATGCTACAAAAAATGGGCTAAAAGGTTCCCCCATTAGGAGGGAGGAATCATTGATACTTGCCCATTATGGTAACAGAACATTCTGATTTCAGGCTGCTTGCTTCTGATTTTGCCAGACCTAGTTTTCACAGCATGTGTAAAATCCCATTCCCATTTGATGCATCTCTAATTGTATAAAATATTTATAATATGCAAAATACACAAGCATAAATCCCATTCAGATTCAACAGACATTCTACTTTAATGGACAACACTTCCCTCATCAGTCTACTAAATGAAAGATTTACTGTACAAGTTTTATGTTTTTAAGTTTTACAAGAGGGGACCAATTACAAAATGTTGTGGGGTGTGTTTCTTGCATGATCTAAGCATGCATCCATGCTTTCTTTTCAGTTTTTGAAAATCAGTGAAGCACAACGCTTCTGCATTCAACTGAATATTTATCTGACCTAGGAGGAAGTATAAGGTGACAATTTAAATAAAATGGTCTTTCTGCAACTTGAGAGATGTGGGAAAAATTGGATTGTCTGTTTTATAACCATTTCCATCTAACACAGGTCTTATGCTCCAAGCCCTCTTGGATTCAACTGCCTCTCATTAGCACTTCTATTAACAATCTATGTGGAGTCATTCTCACAGAACCTGGCTTTGTAATCTGGTCATTCTCTATATGATCATCCACTATAATACGATGTTGTGGATGTTAATTCAGAAAGTCTATAGATATGGAGATCCAACTCAGGTCCCAAACCAGGGCTCAGACCTGTAGGTAAAGGAGATCCAATAGCCTTCACATTATTACTACCTGTTGCTACTTTGTTCTCCTCCCCACCCTGTCAGAATCTGAGGCAATCATGATACTTGACTGCATTTTGCCTTTACAGAGCACCTTCTTTATTTTGGTTTTTCTCTTTTCTTTTGAACATAGTTGAAGAAGCCATTTGTCACTTTGTCATACCATTCTCCCCTTCATGGATCACTGCCTTGTCGTGGCGAAGGGGCTTGCGTAACTCAGTGAAGCCATGAGCTATACCATGCAGGGCTACCCAAGACGGACAGGTCATGACAGAGAGTTCTGACGAAATGTGGTCCACTGGAGAAGGAAATGGCAACCCACTCCAGTATCCTTGCCAAGAAAACCCCATGGACAATGTTAAAAGGCTAAAAGATATGACGCCGGAAGTTGAGCCCCTCAGGTCGGAAGGTGTCCAATATGCTACTGGGGAAGAGCGGAGGGCAATTCCAAGTAGCTCCAGAAAGAGTGAAGCGGCTGGGCCAAAGCCGAAAGGACGCTCAGCTGTGGATGTATCTGGAAGCGAAAAGAAGGTCCGATGCTGTAAAGAACAATATTGTATAGGTACCTGGAATGTAAGATCTATGAACCAAGGCAAGCTGGATGTGGTCAAACATGAGATGACAAGACTGAACATTGACATCTTGGGAATCAGCGAACTGAAATGGACGGGAATGGGTGAATTTAATTCGGGTGACCATTATATCTACTACTGTAGGCAAGAAACCCTTAGAAGAAATGGAGTTGCACTCATAGTCAATAAGAGAGTCGGAAAGGCAGTAATGGGGTACAACCTCAAAAACGACAGAATGATCTCAGTGCGTATCCAAGGCAAACCATTCAATATCACAGTCATCCAAGTCTATGCCCCAACCACTGATGCTGAAGAAGCTGAGGTTGACCGCTTTTATGAAGACCTACAACATCTTCTAGAACTAGCACCAAAAAAAGATGTCCTTTTCATCATAGGGGATTGGAATGCTAAAGTAGGAAGTCAAGGAGTACTCGGAATAACAGGCAAGTTTGGCCTTGGAGTACAAAATGAAGCAGGGCAAAGGCTAATAGAGTTCTGTCAAGAGAACAAGCTAGTCATAGCAAACACTCTTTTCCAACAACACAAGAGATGACTCTACACATGGACATCACCAGATGGTCAATACCAAAACCAGATTGATTATATACTTTGCAGCCAAAGATGGAGAAGCTCTATACAGACAGCAAAAACAAGACCAGGAGCTGACTGCGGCTCAGATCATGAGCTTCTTACTGCAAAATTTAGGCTTAAATTGAAGAATGTAGGGAAAACCACTAGACCACTCAGGTATGACTTAGATCATATTCCTTGTGAGTACACAGTGAAGGTGATGAATAGATTTAGAGGATTAGATTTGGTAGACAGAGTGTCTGAAGAACTATGGACGGAGGTCTGTAACATTGTACAGGAGGCAGCAACTAAAACCATCCCAAAGAAAAAGAAATGCAAGAAAGCAAAATGGCTGTCTGATGAGGCTTTACAAATAGCTGTGGAAAGAAGGAATGCGAAAAGCAAGGGTGAAAGGGAAAGATATAAGCAACTGAATGCAAATTTCCAGAGAATAGCAAGGAGAGATAAGAAGGCCTTCTTAAATGAACAATGCAAAGAAATCGAGGAAAACAGTAGAATGGGAAAGACTAGAGATCTCTTCAAGAAAATTGGAGATATGAAAGGAACATTTAGTGCAAAGATGGGCATGATAAAGGACAAAAAAGGCAGGGACCTAACAGAAGCAGAAGAGATTAAGAAGAGGTGGCAAGAATACACAGAAGAACTATACAAGAAAGATCTTAATGTCCCTGATGTCCATGCTGGTGTGGTCACGGACCTTGAGCCAGACATCCTAGAGAGTGAAGTCAAGTGGGCCTTAGGAAGCATTGCTAACAACAAAGCTAGTGGAGATGACAGTATTCCAGCTGAATTATTTAAAATACTAAAAGACGATGGTGTTAAAGTGCTGCCCTCAATATGCCAGCAAGTTTGGAAAACGCAACAGTGGCCACAGGATTGGAAAAGGTCAGTTTATGTTCCAATTCCAAAGAAGGGCAATGCCAAAGAATGCTCAAACTATTGCACAATTGCACTCATTTCACATGCTAGCAAGGTTATGCTCAAAATCCTACAAGCCAGGCTTTAGCAATACATGAACCGAGAACTACCGGATGTACAAGCTGGGTTTCGAAGAGGCAGAGGAACTACAGATCAAATCGCCAACATTCGCTGGATCATGGAGAAAGCACGAGAGTTCCAGAAAAATATCTACTTCTGCTTCATTGACTATGCAAAAGCCTTTGATTGTGTGGATCACAACAAACTGTGGCAAATTCTTAAAGAGATGGGAGTACCAGACCACCTTACCTGTCTCCTGAGAAATCTGTATGTGGGCCAAGAAGCAACAGTTAGAACCGGTCATGGAACAACCGATTGGTTCAAAATAGGGAAAGGAGTACGACAAGGCTGTATACCGTCACCCTGCTTATTTAACCTATATGCAGAGTACATCATGAGAAATGCCAGGCTGGAAGAATCACAAGCCGGAATTAAGATTGCAGGGAGAATCATCAACAACCTCAGATATGCAGATGATACCACCCTAATGGCAGAAAGTGAAGAAGAACTAAAGAGCCGCTTGATGAGGGTGAAAGAGGAGAGTGCGAAAGCTGGCTTGAAACTCAACATTAAAAAAACTAAGATCATGGCATCTGGACCCATCAATTCCTGGCAAATAGAAGGGGTAGAAATGGAAGTAGTAACAGACTTCATTTATTTGGGCTCCAAGATCACCGCAGACGGAGACTGCAGCCATGAAATTAAAAGACGCTTGCTCCTTGGGAGGAAAGCAATGGCAAGCCTAGATAGCATATTAAAAAGCAGAGACATCACCTTGCCGACAAAGATCTGCATAGTCAAAGCTATGGTTTTTCCAGTAGTAATGTATGGCTGTGAGAGCTGGACCATAAAGAAGGCTGAGCGCCGAAGAATTGATGCCTTTGAACTGTGGTGCTGGAGAAGACTCTTGAGAGTCCCCTGGACTGCTAGGAGGTCAAATCAGTCAATCTTAAAGGAAATCAACCCTGATTGCTCATTGGAAGGATCGATAATGAAGCTCAAGCTCAGATACTTTGGTCACCTAATGCGAAGAGAGATCTCTTTGGAGAAGACCCTGATGCTGGGAAAGATTGAAGGCAAAAGGAGAAGAGGACGGCAGAGGATGAGATGGTTAGATAGCATCACTGAAGCAATGAGCATGAAACTGAGCAAACTCAGGGAGGCAGTGAAGGACCGGAAGGCCTGGCGCAATATGGTTCATGGGGTCACGAAGAGTCGGACACGACTTAACAACTAAACAACAACAACAACAACATACCATTCTACAATTCTGAGCTTTCTGCATGTACAAGTTTGAATGAAAAGTAATGCCTTCTATGTTATAAGTCACCAGCAGATAGCATTACTGATGTATTAAAGGCTCTAGTGTGTTCTTCAGAATCTGTTCTTTCACTTGGCTCGATGGGAAGTTGCTGTAAGAAAAGGTTGTGTTTCTATTATTTATGAAATGGAATCCTGCAGTGAGTACTCATCAATGTGCTTTAAGCAATGTGGTATGGTTGAATTTTTGACTTCTGAAGGAGTCCCTCTAATTGAAAATCACCACCAAATGCAGATTGTTTATGGTGATGACTGTGCTGGTATGAGTTGTTATGCATTGCTGGGCCAAAAAATGTAAAGATGGTGAACTGGGAAGAACTGATTTGTGTGATCAAGAACAACATGGATGACCTGTGACAGCAACCTACAAGTTTCACATGGGAAAGTTTAATGAACTGATTAAGGACAATTGGTGGACATTCAAAGGCAAATTGCTGTCAAGCTTGGTATTTTACAGGAAGATGTGGATCACATTATCAGAAGGTTTGTGCAAGATATATGCTAATGACACAGACAAAAGCTTCATATCTGAAGTTTGCCAGCAATTGTGTCATGCTATGACATTTCTTAACATGAGCAATTTCTTAACAGCTTTGTGACAGCTGATGAAACTTGGGTTCATCATTCAGAAATGAAGTGGTAGTCCACGGTATATCATCCCAAAGAAAAAAATCAGAACCCTGGCTCGGCAGGAAAACTTATAGTTTTTGGGATGCAGATAGTGTTATTCTCATGGATTTCTTTGAACATGCATCACTACCAGTTCAGAGTGCTACACTGCAACACTCAAAACTTTGAAACAATGATGAAGCAAAGTTCAGAAGCACAAGAAGGAAATTTTGCTGCAATGTGAGAATGCTAGATCTTACATATCATGAGCCACCCAAGAGGAAATTGCAAAATTGGATCTCACTGCTTACTCTTTGCATGATACAGTCCAGACTTGGTACCGTGTGACTTCTACCTTTTCCCAAAAGTGAAGGAATACCTTTATCTGATTCAAATAAAGAGGTGGAAAGGACTGCCAGAACCTGGTTGAAGAGACAAGTTTCTTTCATGAAGCTTTAAGAAATTTGTCCATTGTTGGCAGAAGTATGTAGTGAATGGTGGTGATTATGTACAGAATAATACAAAAGAGCTCATTTCAAGGAGTATTTTCTTGTTTCATTTATTAAAATATTCCTTTTAAAACTAAAGTTACGGAGGTGGAAACATTACTTTTCATTCAACCTCTTATTTTTTTCTTAGAGATCTATCCATCTTTCCACTGTTACGTATATCCTTTTTTTATTTTAAAACAACTAGGCCTTTTATGAAACCATCCACTGGCTTTTCCTGCTATTGTTTATTTCCCCCCCTCTATTGGAATTGTACATGCATACCTAGATACCTTTATTACAGTCACTGACCAGAGTACAATAATCAACAGTGGATGGAAAAAAATAAAACAGTTCATTGATGCGATCAAGGAGTGTCTGCTTTTACAGTGTAACACAATTTTGCCACATTCATAGAAATGGAATCATGTGGTCTGATAATAACAACTGTACATAAATATATCAGAATTGCCTGGGTACTTTGTCAAATGGGGAGTGATAAGATGGGCCTTTGCATCCTTATAAAAACACAACATAGTAGAACAATGGCTTCAACACCCCCTTCTCCACAAGGGCACAGCCTTAGCTCATATGAAATCTTTCTGTATCTGCTCTCAAGAACTGCCATAGGGAGCAGGCTACAAGAATGACATGGAAAAAGATGTTACACTGGACATACAAAAGAAACCATCTGATGTCTTAATAATTAAAAGGGATATACAAATAACAAACCAAGACGGTGACCTGGATAATTTTCCTATATTGGATTTACAAAAGAGGCTTGTTAAAGTTTTGAAGAATTTGGTGAGAAAGGACAAAGAAAAAAATCAAAAGAAATCCAGTTCTATGACATTATTTGAAGGGATTAAAGTTCAAGATTGTTAAAAGTAAAAGGAAGGAATATAAAGTTAGTTTATTCAATCAAGGTTAAAATAGATATGTTGTTATATCTGGTAACCCTTAAAGGATTTTTGTTGACATCAGGACTGAAATGACGATGCTTTATGGACTTGTTTATAAATAAGAGATGGGATGTGGGAAGAAGAGATCATCTGTTATATTTTAAGAGAAAGGTGATAGGTTACTAAAATTGTTTATACTTGTGATGAAGGGGGAAGTCATTTCTTTATATATTTTTCTTTTTTTTAATATATTATTTTTTCTTCCTTTTCTCTTTCTCTTTCTATGTTTTTTTTCTTTCTCTCCTGCACCTTCTACTTTTTCTTCTTGTTCTTTTGTATTTTTTTTAGTTAGTATTAGTTTTTATTATTGTAATTGTAATCTTTAATAAAATTACTTTTAAAAACCGAACACAATAAGCAATCAGGCTGCTAACAGGAGACAACATATACAATCAACAGCATTTAGGACACAACATTCTCAAATTACACAGCACATGGTTCTCAGAAGCATATAGCTTCTCTGGTCAGTCTTCTCATTATAATCATGTAGGGACATTCAAGCAACAGACTCTTTGTCTGTAGTAGAAGGGCAAAGAACTACATTTACTTTAACATGCATTATGTTTTAATGTTTCATATCAAAAGGGAACTCCTTTCTTTATTGCTACTTTTCTGAGCAAATCAGGTAGAATACTAGTACTCAATTCTGATTACCTTAAATTTCTTCACTGGTTTATTCCTAGACTAAAATGGTGCTTCTGAATTTTGGGAGAAGGGACTTGAGAATGGCCTATGATGCAATAAAGAGAAGATTCTATAGTTCACAGGGGAGGGGGGGGGGTCTATACTGCTGAGACTACAGCAGATGTGGCTTTAAATGGAAGACTGCATCATCTGAAAACCATATGTAGGGGTACACAATTTTGCTTACTATGATAAATGCTCAAGTAGACACATCAATCATCATCCAACTTCTTACTCTGCAATTGTTGTGTTTGCATTGAAAACCTTATTTCTCCCATACTCAGCTCTAAGTGGTAATTGCCTGTTTAACCTCTCTGCATGCCTGCCATGGAAAACTCTAGCCCCTAATGTAACCCTAAGACACAACAAACACTTTTGAAAAGACAACATACATTATATTATTTGATATTTAGGTTTACATTTTACCTTTTTGGTCAGTGAGTCATCTGAGTCAGATGGCATTCGTGTGGATACATGAAAAATTACTTCCACAGTTGAAGTAGCATAATATGGGGCTGTTTGTCCTGTGCTACCATTACGTTGAAGGCCACCCATAAATCCACAGTGAGTTGAAAGATCAACCTTAATTAAGCAAAAATGAAGATTTTATCCTTAATCTGTAATTCTAAACAAACTGAGAGGAACTTCATAAAATATGAATTCTAAGTTTGTTTAGTAAAAAAGTTCCCTTAAATTCAAAGGGAACATTTTTACTAAACAAACTCAGAATTCATATTTTGTTTTGTTTTGTTTATTTTACCGGCTTATAAGCCATTCCAATTGAAGTCCATTCTAGGTGGTATATATCTCAGTCTTCATAAATTGGTATAAAACAACCCTTACATACTGCAATAAAATAACAGCAACCACCAGCCATAAAATAACACTATAGAGAAACATACAGCACTAGGAATCTAATCAGTTCGTTTTATGATCATTCCAACACAGAGTGCTTCAGATTAGATATCAAACATACCAGACATATCACAATTCAGATGTATTAGAAAAGTTAAGTGATTCCAGTGACTCAAGTAAATAATCCATGCCACAAGGTGTGACATCAGTGAATGCCAGTGTATTAAGTATTGGGTTGTTCAGACTCTGGAGTATCCAGAAGTGTGTATAATGTTCTCCTTATAAACATTTTATGGTGGATTTTCTGAATGAGGATGACTCAGCAAGTAAAACTGTTGCAATGGCCATTATACTATATTATTTGGTGCCATGTGGAACATATGTTGAACATATGTTGGGGTTTATAGGTGTTCTAAGTCAATAAAAAATATACTATTAGCTTTCCTGGGCCTGCTTTGCTAAGCACCAAGCTAAGTGATGGTACATGTCCTCTGATCTTATGGGAAGGAGGGAACAGGCAATACACGAGAGTGGCATTCAGGCTCAGTAACAAAAGAAATGCTGAATTAAGTGGATTAGCACCAGTCAATCTAAAATGTGGAGAAATTAATACACCTCAAATATTCCATTACCACATTAATATTATTATTTGAAACTAGACATTTGACTAATATTTACCTCCCAACCCAATCCAGCAATAAAATCTTCATATGCTTGGCTTCCTTGTGGATTGGACAATATTGAGCATTTATCTTCTTGTCCTTCAGCAATGTAAACTACTGCAATCTTGTGAGTTTCACGACTGCAATTGCAAAAACAAAAAAAAACCCATTGTGTTACATTTATATATTTCTACTCTGAAGAGTTAACATGCAGTGTGAAATAGGTTTAAACAGAAATAATTAAGAATGTGTAATTTAAAAAATTATATACAAAAGAGAATGTGCAAAATACAAATGGGCTGCATGGGCAATTTTTCAAGACAGGAAGAACCATCAGGAGTAATTAAATTGTTTTTGAGGGCTGTCTTTTGCCACTCCTACCTTCTATTATTTATTTTTTTTTAGTGCCTTTGAGTCAGTGTTGACTCCTGGTGACTGCCTGAAAAAGTCCCTGCAGTTTTCTTGACAAGGTTTTTCAGAAGTGGTTTGCCATTGCCTACTTCCTAGGGCTAAGAGAGAGTGACTGGCCCAAGGTCACCAGTTGGTTTTGTGCCTCAGGCAGGACTAGAACTCATAGTCCCTTGGTTTCTAGCCTGATGCTTTAACCATTACAACAAACTGGCTCTCTTCCACTTTCTATATAACAAGTCAAATATTGTTCTGGAGCTGCCACTTCTTTCCAGGAACATTTGGGAACAATATCCAAGGCAATATTTGGTGGAAAATGATAGCTGGTGGGAAGAGATTCATGACTGCCATTAGAGCAAAACAAAAATGCTAGTTCATACAGGGTTTTGAACAGTATCCTCTTCTTCAACTTCAGTTCCCTGTTAGCTCTGATGCTAATATTTTCATCTCAGGCTGTAAAGGTGGGAGTTTACAGTTCACTGGAATTTTCAGTGAAAGTTTATAATGTATTGTGACTTGTTGCTACATTCAAAATGTATCACTTTCATCATATTATAAATTCCAGTCTTAAGACAGCAATTGGAAGGTATGAACATTCCTCCTTCAAATTCATAATCTTACTTTCTAGTGTATGGTAATCAAATAAAAGCTAGTACGATAAACTCATATAAAAGATTAGTATGGTAGTTACTTTTTGTTAAGGATGTACTCAACATTTTGCACATAAGCAAATTTATGCATATACACTAAGAACTGAAAGCATATCTTTCTGTGCATCTTTTATTATTATTGGAGAAAAAACCACTCTAGTTTTGATTGGAAGCCAACCAGCACATAGTATTAAATATGTTATTAGAAAGTATGTATTTTGTTTTTAAAAATTAGTGGGACAACTGGGGTAATATTGAATAATCAGCAGTGTTTCTGCTAAGAATAAAAAGTGTACATGGAATTGATAGCGATTCAGCTTGGGACTAGAAAGGGAATGGTTAACTTTTTCATACATGCTATGAACCCAATGAAAAACATATTTTAAGTATATTTTAAAATTGGGCATTGCTTTGCTGAACATGCTTTATATGAGATAGCTTAGCTATGTACAGAAAGTGAACAATGGGTATGAGAAACATTCTGCTGATACAGGGTCTCTAGGGGATCAAGATTGAAATGGGTGTGATGTGAGGTCTTTTGTAAAATGAACTCTCAGAAAGAGTTTAGCCAACTAATGACAATAGAGCAATCTGCAAGATCATAACACCATATAAATAAAAGTTTTCAGTGGATAAGATAGAAATATGTGTCTAAAAAACAATATTCTGCTACCTATACTCATGTCTTTCAGTTGAATGAAATATGTTTCCAATCTCATCAAACACCATTTTTAGAATCATAGATTCATAGAGACATTTAAGCCACCAAATTCACCCCTTGCTCAGTACAGGTATTCAAATTAAAGATTCCAGAAATAGGACTGACTACCTTCTGCTTGAACACATCCAATGAAGGGAAACCAATCACTTCTTTGGGTAAATGGTTTGTGAGGGTTCTTTGCTTTCCAAGGACTGGACACACCACAGCATAGCAAATCTGTACACAATGCTTTATTACAGCGCAAACCTTCCCCAACAACAGACTATTGCTCTCCATCCTTCTAAGATTTGCAAGGTGATGTTGCCATGTAAATACATCTTTAATATTCAGTCTTTTAATACTTAATTCAAGCAAAAGTCTGTAAGTCTGTAAAGTGGCAAAGAAACTTTGCCTTTTTCCAAATGTTCTTACTCTAGTTGGGATGAGGTACTGCCTTAGTTTGGTTGTTCTTCTAGCTGCTGTTGAGCTCCTAGCAAAGCTTCAAGCTCCAGGCAGAACTTCCACCAGGATATGCTGGTCACCCTAAGTTGTGGCCTGGCAGTTGACTAATAGTTCTCTTGCCTGCTAATAGTTCTCTTGCCTGCTCGCCTCTGCTTCCCTGTCTGTATGGTCTGTATGCTGTTCGCTTATCACCTTTCCTCTTACACACACATCTGCACACACCTTCCCCACTCTGTCTCAGCATTTGCTTTTTTAAGCTAAGAGCCTGGGTGCCTCTGGACATCAGCACATCCTTGAAAATGCCTGGGTGTGGTTCAATTATCACAGGCAGCTGAACACTGGCTTGGATGCTTATGAGTAAAGGCTGAGTTAGGGAAATGAGGGAAATGGAGTGAGAAGTGTTTCTGCCTGGCTGCAGCTACTTTTCCTAAGCACAGACAGCAACCCCAACTTCACTCCCTCACATGGTTCCACTATAAATTACAGTTAATTTTTTTTTATAATATTCAGTTGGAATCTGCCTTTCTGTACCTTATCTACATTATTTCATATGCTACACAACAGAACAAAAGCAGATCCTGATCTTCTTTTATGTGGCAACCTTTCTGCTGTTTGAAGAGAGCCATCTTTTCTCCCTTATCATTTCTCAAGGCTAAACATACCCAGTTCTTTTAGTGTATCCTCACAGAGCTTAGTTTCCAAATCATCTTCGCTGCCCTTCTCTGACACTGTTCTTTGAATTCTTCTTAAAACTAAGTGCCCAGAACTGGATTCCGTACTTAAGGTGGGGTCTGACCAAAGCAGAACAGAGTGGAACAATTACTTTTGATTATTTGGAAAAGCTTCATTTGTGTTCTCTGTAGTCACATTACACTGCTGGCTTATATTCAGTTTGCAATTAAATACTACTTCAAGATCTTTTTTGCAAGATAATAAGCCAGATACCCTCTTTTTGTTCTAAGATCTTCACTAAGTTTTTATGTCGCTATACTGGCTTCTTTTGTTGTGCATCATTTATTCTTGTAATTGGAATTGTTTACAATCATGCTTTTAGTATTTTAGAAAATCTCACCCATCTTGAATCTCCTTTCCTATTAGACATCTTGCCGTGTGATCCTACTTATCATTCACTGAATTTATTAAAGTCCACTTCTTATTCTTTCTAACCCAGTGAAATGTTAGAAATAAATTAAAGAGCTGGAACTTTGTCTATCCTATCGCAGAACAATTCTCCAAAACCAAAGCAAAACAACCAGATTTGGTGTGGAGAGAGAAGCTGGCAAAAAGAAAGATTGAGTCTGAGTATAAGACAAATCCAACTAGGAGCTGCAGAGAAAAAAAAAATCCACAACAAATTCCACCATACAGGTAATCCTTGAGTTACCATGCTAATTGGGATCAGAATTTCCATCACTAAGTGATGCGGTTATAAAGTGCGATGTCATGTAACCACATCGTTTAGCCACGGCAATCCCGGTAGTCCCCACTGCCTTTGTTAACTGAATCCCACTGGTTGCTAGCAAGGACCCATCCCAATCCAAGCCATTCCTGGCTTGGTCCCTTCCAGCCCTGAGCCTCGATAAGGCAAGGGACTGCCTCCTCTGCCTCCTCTTGAATTCCCCTCACCTACATGTCTCTCTGCCATCTCTGCCTTTTTGGCTACCTTGCACAGTGGCACTGCTTGACGGTGGCAGCACTGGGACTGAAGTAGAGGCCCAGGGTCTTCAGCAGTCTCAGGAATGGCTTGGATTGGGATGGGTCCCATGCCACCCCAGTGCAACAGTGCAAAGCCCTAGCCACCCTGCACTCCACAGGCTCTACCATGCCCATCTTCACTGTCTTCCTCCCACTGTTGCCAACAAGGAGTGCTGCTGTACAGCGCAGCCAAAAGGGCAGAGATGGGGGAACAGATAGGCAGGTGGGGGGAGTTGAAGCACCCTGTGGTTGTAAGTGTGGGTGGGGTGCCAAGCACCTGGATTGTGATCACATGACCAGGCGTATCCTTCATTCAGTGTTGCTGTAACTTCAAATGGTCACTGAAAAAATGGTTGTTAAGCAAGGACTATCTGTACATTCTCATGATACAGAGACAGTTAGCTAGAGGCTCAGAATGTTCCCCAATGTATTTTAACTCAGACACTCTACGGCATTTGGATTTCTGAACAAGAAGGGATATTTTTAACGCATGTTGCAATTCCCCCTTATCTATTCTATCTCTTCTTTTTGAACAAATGATATTCCAATTTCTTTATTCCAATGATGGAAAGGCACCCATCAGCTCCTTATGAAATAATACTTTCTCTTCTGTGCTATGATCTCATATCCAACTTGTTTATTTCTCATAATTTGAGCACTGATGTATACAGGATGGAAGGCATGAATTTTTTAAGCTAATATTGTTTCAAACATTTCTTTGAGTGGTTTAACAGGCTCCACTTCAGCAACACTCTCACAATCTACAGTGCACTAGTCTTCATCTGAGGTCCTTACTTGAGAGTTTTCATTTCCACCCCCACAGAATTCAGTTTAAAGCCCTCCTAATGCACCTTGTCATGCTTTGTCTGAACATACTTTTGTCAGTCCTTGTAGTGAAAACCAACAAACCAGTAACCTAGATGACTCCAAACCATGGTCCGGGAAATCAAATCTGTTTCATAGACACTATTTACAAAGCCAATCACTGTCTGGCCATATATTTATTTTCCTTTCTAATGGATTGGAACGATGCATGAAAACATCCCAATAAAGATACTAAACATATTAAAATGATGGATGGCTGCAGCCCAATGCTTAGTTTAACAGAACTTAGCTTTAGTAGCATGCCCATCTTCCCATTACCAGATATCAAATCAGAACCACTGTACCACACTAGCCATTTCTACCAGCCTTCAGTGGTCTTGAAGCAAATGCGCAAAGTGGAGTGGTTTCCTCTGATGCTTTCAACTACACAGGAGTTGAAATGACTCTGTAAAGTGAAGCAGCACTGCTTCGCTCAGCCTTAATAAGGCATGTGAGAGACTGAATTGCCATTCTGTCATTCTGGCCATTCCATTGCCAGACTGTAATCAAAATAGATCAGGTTTGACAACTTGTATCCTTTCAGAATTCCCAACTAGCATTGCCAAATAGTTACAGTTATAGTGATAGTTGTTATAATTATATATCATTATGGCCCGCTGGACCTGTCTTCTAATGGGGAGGAAGAAGAAGCATCTAGCTATCTTGTTGGCTAGCGCAGAAAGCCAGCACAGAACGTATTTAAAACGGGAATTCCTCTGAGAATAGTATGAAGCAATAAGACCGAAGATGCTGTACACACAAATTTTCTAAGCAAAGCATCACCTCCCTTTTCACTGCTTTTTCCTCCAGTTCAGTGCCACAGGGAAATCCATTCTTATTTATGGTGGTAAAAATGAGGTCATTATCTGTGGTTCCATTAACTTGGACAGAACAATATAACCAGGCTATAATTTGATAAGTGAACAAATGTATACCCCTCAAGTTTAGATCTTGGCAATCTGCATTTTTCCTCTCTTAAAAACAAACAATTATTAAACCTAAAAAGTTTTAAACACTTTCTCCCCACATGGGCTGTATCTTTTTCTTCTACTCATTCAGCCCTAGGAGCTCACATGTCTTTTTTTCTCTTACTGTTTTTATTCTGTGAATTTGACATGTATATAAGCTATGAAATATAATGCTATAAAGTATTGCTACAGCTGTTGAATTCTACTTCATTTGGCATTGTTTACATCTTGGCTAGATATTTCAACCAAAGATCATTGCATATCATCTATTAAAAATTGCAGGTTTGTTTTCCAGCATTCTGAATATTGTTTTAACCACAGATGCATGCAATTCTATTTAAATCATTTATAACATATTATAAATCAAATTATAGCAGGACGCCTTAAAAAAACATTGTATATAATCATTAGAGTTGTTCAGAATACAGTCAATAAACATTGCTAACAAACCATATGGAAGGATGGAGACACACAAACAGGGAGGCATATGTGTCAGGAAGGAAAAGAGACTGACATAAAGATTATGGAAACTGAGATAAAAAGTGAAGGAGCAGAAGAGAAGGAAAGGGCTAGTAAGGATAGTCTTGAGATATCTTGGCTGCATCCAAGATAAATTAATTCATTTTTATTGCTCAAAATTATGAGATTTCAATAAATTCAGCCAAAGTGAACAGTTTGTCTCTAAATTTAATAGGTAAAACCAATCCAAAACTGTCCAAGGATCAAATTTGTGTGGATAAGTAAATTTTATGTATGTATGTATGTATGTATGTATGTGCGTATGTATTTATGTTCAAAACCAACATGGTTTTGTATGGAATCTGTTCATAATTATGCATTTACATATTGTAATTATAAAGAGTAAGATATGTAATTTTAGAAAACAACATAAAATACTAAGTTGCATTTGATAATATAAGCATATTCATGAACTGTATGTAGTTACAGTGTTTAACTTACCATTGTCTTGAGTCCAAATTTTTCAGCTCTCTCAACAATTTAGAATTTTTCTTCAAAATATTAAAACATTTTCTAAAATAGAATACAAATTATGGCAGAATGTCTCATTAATACATAACTGATATATTTCTGTTACTAACAGGAATTACATACTTTTAAAAATTACAATAAAAACATTAAAGCTGCCTAAAAATCCTATACTCTGGCTGCTTTTGGCTCCCATTAATATAGTAACTTGTGTTTAGTGATCCAGTACCAGGATCTAGTGATCACTTAGTACCAGGTATCTAAAGCACTTGGATAAAACAAAGCCTTCTATAACTACTTACGTAGCTTACTGAGCATGGAAGCATATTAGTGACTTGATTTCAGGTTATCTACTATGTAACTTTTCTATTTTCAAATTACAATCTCTACCTTACCTATAACATTTCAATTATGGAAATACATTAAAATTGAAATATTTCCTGCCAAAATGCAATGGTTTCCGTTGTAAATTTGACAATAGTGTGTGTATGTATGTATGTGTACATACATACTTATCTGAGAGGAAAAATGAGCGAATTTCAGTTAGGTGATATCTGGAAAACAAGACAAATAATAAAGAAAATTGTGACACCTTAAAGATTAACATACTTCTTATGGTATAAACCCTTAGATTAGATACTGAGGTTCATGGGTTGTTATTGTTGTTTTGTTGCAGAAGGCTAAAATGGCAGTGCCTATGCCTTTGAAACTGATAGTGAAAACATAAGAACTACTTTTTAAAGATTTATCATGGCTAGTGGTGTCTAATTATCCTAATTTATTTCCCAAGTTTGTGATCTTTGCCCAGATCTTTGCCCTGTCCTTTATTAAGGAGACAGAAGAAAAGATGAAATTGGAGGGGATGGATGATTTTACTGTTAATTTCTATTCTTAAATTACCCAGGAGGCATTCTCCACCTTGTGACAGCATTCCTTTTAGAACTTGCAAGAGTCCAGTCTTCAAAACCTCTTCACAGGGAAGAGTCATCTGCCTCCCAGACCAGACTGAAAGAGCAAGATTGCCCCTCAACCCCAAGAACTTAAGTTTTCCTCCTTGTAATTTACTGCAAGGAAATGCAGAGAGTCAGGATGCATATAGTTAAACTATGAAATGTATTGTCAGAAGTCGTGGTAATGGCAGCCAGACAGTGTGTAGAGGATCAGGTTATCAATGCCTACTAATAATTGATGTCTGTTTACTATCTTCTGAAATCACAGGCAGAAAGACTTATATATTGGCTGCTGAGAAGCAACACATTTTTTAAAAATAGGTATAAAGACTGAGGCCCTCCAATTGAATGCAATCATTTTACTGGTCCCAGAGACTTTGCTTTTAGGAACTCCAGTAAGACATAACTGCTCTACAGGACCCTACTTTTAAGAGTGGACTTGCCTGCAAGTTCCAGGAGGAGGCACCACCCCAAGGTGGAGAATGTTTCCTGCACAACTCAGGAAAATGAACAGGTGACCAGTTACCCAAATAAAGAAAAAGGCAACAACAACAATGAATAATAAAAAGTAGTAGTACAGGGAGCTCTGAGAAACTCCACAAACTTAGCAGTTGACACTAATTTGGGAATCATGCTGAGCTGAGCTGCAGAAGGAGAGTAGATTTTTTTTTCTTTTGCAGGTAGTACAAGAGTTCTGACTGGAATTCTGGGAAGGGGACCGCCAATTTAATTCTGTCTATTCTAGCCCCATTCTTCTATAAAAAGAGCTCCATATGCCCTCACTTGCAAGTGACAGGAAAGCAGTCCTACTTTCATAAGTACTGTAGGTAATGAATGCCTGACCATTTGAAGGCAGCTTTTAAAAAAGAATAAACAGACATAAGAAGCTTTCCCTCCACTCCCTGTACACAATTCAGTTAGAAGAAGAGGTCAACTTGGTTCTTTTCTCAGTTAAAAAAAAGACTTAGCTCTCCTCCTCTTTTCTTAGGAAATAAATATCACCTGAAGATACAACCTTACAGTACATGATAACTGTTTACTAAGGAAGAAGATAGAGTAGAGAGGCTTCAGGAAACTTGTGACTTGGGCCATCTTAAAAAAAGAAGAGAGAGAGAAAACAACAAGGGTAAAATGACTTCTCTTTCTCCCAACCCCTGGATGCTAATTAGAATTTGGCCCCTAACTCACTAAAAATTGCTCTCCCACAATTGGTGAGAAAAAGCAAACAGTCTTTCAGTCCATCACTATTGGGGAAGGCAGCAATGGTTTTTTTTGCAAAATTCTTAGAATACTGTCATGGTTTTGATCAGGAAGAAGCACTCTTCTGCAGGGAGATTTCTGTCTGGGCAATACTGGACAATATAGTATTCTTTTTTAAATAACACAGAGTGAATGCTTACCTTTTTTCCCAAGAATTCATTCCTAAGTCATTTAGCAAGAGCCTACATAAATGAAATGATGACTGCAGCAGAGCAGATCTTGGCATCTTCTGACTTTCATTTTTTGTATTATGATTCAGATTGTATCCATGAGCATATTCATTTTCTGTGCAACTCTGCTGCATTACTGCTTCAATGATGTCAGTAACTTGATCATGACTCATGGCAGATGGGAATGGGGATGGCTCATTTAATTTTACTTGTGGGTGTAAAAGGCACTCAGGACTACTACTGCCAATCCTTTCTAGCAACTTATCAAGAGCATCTTCTCCCTCATCTATCTGAATGAAATCAGCTGGAGTCTCAAAGTTCTGTTTATTTTTTTCCATAACTGCAGAGAATTTTCTGTTCTTCTGATTTAATGAACAAGTAGCTAATGGTCCATGCATCAATTGTCCGTCCCATGAATACTTTCCTGAGATATCCCTAACAATTACTCTTACTTCTGAAAAAGATTCTTCCAGTTCATCATTTATCCCCTTTTTTGAAGGAATTTGTAGGTAAGAAATGACAGTATTGTCATTAAATTCAAAGAGCTGTAAATTGGGGCTTCTGAAGACTTCAGGTGAGAGTTCAGAAGATTCCATACAAGAATTGTTGTGATTTTCACTAATAAGACTATGTAAAACAGCAGGTCCTTCAGTCAGAGGATAATGGCCCAAATTGTTTACTAGATGTGCCATAATCATTCGTGCTGTCAGTGGTATTAACTCCAAGCTCCTCCTCTTCATTTCTGAAAGCAATTAACAATGATAATAATTAAAAAAAAATAAAACAGCCAGCTAATATATATATTTTACTTTTCCAATTTTAAAACTTGGGGCAGGGACAAGGTGGACAGCCTCATTTTTATAAGTTTCTGAAATGAGGAAGGTACAAGACATTCAGTCAGGTCCAGAAATATTGGGACATTGACACAATTCTAACATCTTTGGCTCTATACACCACCACAATGGATTTGGAATGAAACAAACACAATGTGCTTTAACTGCAGACTGTCAGCTTTAATTTGAGGGTATGTACATCCAACTCAGGTGAACGGTGTAGGAATTACAACAATTTGCATATGTGCCTCCCACTTGTTAAGGGACCAAAAGTAATGGGACAGAATAATAATCATAAATCAAACTTTCCCTTTTTAATACTTGGTTGCAAATCCGTTGCAGTCAATCACAGCCTGAAGCCTGGAACGCATAGACATCACCAGACGCTGGGTTTCATCCCTGGTGATGCTCTGCCAGGCCTCTACTGCAACTGTCTTCAGTTCCCGCTTGTTCTTGGGGCATTTTCCCTTCAGTTTTGTCTTCAGCAAGTGAAATGCATGCTCAATGGGATTCAGGTCAGGTGACTGACTTGGCCATTGCATAACATTCCACTTCTGTCCCTTCAAAAACTCTTTGGTTGCTTTTGCAGAATGCTTTGGGTCATTGTCCATCTGTACTGTGAAGCGCTGTCCAATGAGTTCTGCAGCATTTGGCTGAATGTGAGCAGATAATATTGCCCAAAACACTGCAGAATTCATCCTGCTGCTTTTGTCAGCAGTCACATCATCAATAAATACAAGAGAACCAGTTCCATTGGCAGCCATACATGCCCACGCCATGACACTACCACCACCATGCTTCACTGATGAGGTGGTATGCTTAGGATCATGAGCAGTTTCTTTCCTTCTCCATACTCTTCTCTTCCCATCACTCTGGTACAAGTTGATCTTGGTCTCATCTGTCCATAGGATGTTGTTCCAGAACTGTGAAGGCTTTTTTAGATGTCGTTTGGCAAACTCTAATCTGGCCTTCCTGTTTTTGAGGCTCACCAATGGTTTACATCTTGTGGTGAACCCTCTGTATTCACTCTGGTGAAGTCTTCTTTTGATTGTTGACTTTGACACACATACACCTACCTCCTGGAGAGTGTTCTTGATCTGGCCAACTGTTGTGAAGGGTGTTTTCTTCACCAGGGAAAGGATTCTTCGGTCATCCACCACAGTTGTTTTCCGTTGTCTCCTGGGTCTTTTGGTGTTGCTGAGCTCACCGGTGCATTCCTTCTTTTTGAGAATGTTCCAAACAGTTGTTTTGGCCACGCCTAATGTTCTTGCTATCTCTCTGATGGGTTTGTTTTGTTTCTTCAGCCTAATGATGGCTTGCTTCACTGATAGTGACAGCTCTTTGGATCTCATCTTGAGAGTTGACAGCAACAGATTCCAAATGCAAATAGCACACTTGAAATGAACTCTGGGCCTTTTATCTGCACATTGTAATTGGGGTACTGAGGGGATATCACACACCTGGCCATGGAACAGCTGAGAAGCCACTTGTCCCATTACTTTTGGTCCCTTAATAAGTGGGAGGCACATATGCAAACTGTTGTAATTCCTACACCGTTCACCTGAGTTGGATGTACATACCCTCAAATTAAAGCTGACAGTCTGCAGTTAAGGCACATTGTGTTTGTTTCATTCCGAATCCATTGTGGTGGTGTATAGAGCCAAAGATGTTAGAATTGTGTCGATGTCCCAATATTTCTGGACCTGACTGTATAGTCTGACACGAAATTAATCATTTTAAGAATAGTATCTGAAGATATGCTATTTGTGGGTTTGAAACCAGAGATAGGTTTGCTCCCAGTATATTTAAAGACACCACATTATTTAACCACAAACTGAAGATTAAAGAAACGTTAGGAGACAGATTTTCAAAAATCTGCATAACAGAGCAAAAGATCCGGAGCAGTTTATTATTCCAAATGAGGGGTGCATATGCAATTACTGTTTAATTTGCTCCTATCTGTGCTCAAGACATCTAAAGTTTAAACCAGCTTAAGACAGTTTGGCAACATCATGCACGGTATACAGTCCAGACTGAAGGTTACTACATCATCCCGTTGGACAATTCCACTGCTGCCTCCCACCTTTCTGTGCCAGAAAAGCAACACCCAATTGCTCTCCTTAATTTAATTTAATTTAATTTAATTAATTAAAACTGCAAATCTTAATCCACATGCATGCTTTTAAAAATATATTGTTTAAATTTATTTAATGATACCTGAACACTGAAAACAAAACAAAACAAAAAAATTGTGAAGAGGGGAAAAAGGGAATATATTAAAATTTTACAAAATACAAAATAGTGTTTTTTTTCTTTTAATATTCTGTAAATTCTTTCCATAAGAAAAAAATCCACTATTTGTCTTATAAGTCACATTATACTGGAATGCATATAAAGATAATCATAGAGTTTAGCACTTTAAGAACTAATATTAGAAGCAGATCAGAGTTTGACAAAAACAGCCAAAGTAATAAGAATTAGTAGTCAAAGTAATAAGAATCTGAAGCAGTCAATCCTTAACTTTATGGTCAGTCAGAAAAAATCTAGTGTTCTAAAACCTTATGTTGAAAAAAATCTGAATCGGATATGGCAAAATGTAATTTCCAGTGAAAAGCATAGAGTATACTAGCAGCATTTATATCTATAAAGTCAATTTGCTATACTGTGTAGGAATCTAAGGTTTGGTGATACTTAACAGAAAAACAACTAGCAGAAAAGCTTAAGTAAGCATTTGTTTCATCCTACGATGAATCATTTTCTAAAGCTGCTGAGCTTTGTGACATTGCTACCAGATATGGAAAAACAATCAAACCTGGTTATTACATTTCCAAGAGTGTTCTGAATATGTATTATTCATTTTGGCAATCAACAATGGAACAATATACCGACAAAAATTTTTTTCATACCAGTGTTTCCTGACCATAATATTCACAGTAAAGTTAATATCTGCCTTCCACTGATATCCCCTTTGTTGCATATTAATTGTCCTGTTTAAATTCTGCATCCACACAATCATGTAGTCTTTGACTTGTTTAATTTCTGAATCACATTTCAATAACCACTTATATATATATAAGCCCTAGCAGATGTTCTGTGTTAGAAGCATTCCAAATTCAGACAAATCTCTTAATATGCCACCACATATACACTTTTACATATATGTAATATATGTACATATGTGTATGGGCTTACATACCACGCACATATAAATATAAAAATTATATATACAAAGTTAAAGTACCAGGATGCACAGATATGCAACCCCAACAACTGCTTTTAAAACAAAACATCCTTTTTTGTGAACCATTTTGCTCTATGATTTCTAGATCTTCCCTTTAACATCAGAAGTAAAATAGCACAGTGGCTAAGAGCTTTACCTAGTAAAAGTTTACTGATTCAGAACCCAGCAGAAATGTGGTGGATGGTGTTTTTTTTTAATTTACTATATTCTTTCCTTAGCTAGCTTTCCCTAGGAAGTTGGAGGCTTTAAAGAAGAAAAGTACAGGATTCCATGATTTCATCTTTTTTCCAGGCACTTGAGATAAAAAGGTTATACGCTATGCTATTTAACTGCTGTTGGAAAAGGAAATGTCTTAGAAGCTCTTAGAGATAAAGATAAATATTGCTTCATTTGAGGGAGTATTCCTTCTTCTGCAAAGTAGTCAATGAACTTCTAGGGTTATAAGGAAATAAAGTACCACAGCTTGAAAGAGACAATAGTACTCAAGGCGACATAAACGACCACTTTCAAAATGCAGGAAATGGACCCAGAGGTCAAATTTGTGATAGGAGAGAGATACAGGTATTCCTCGACTTATGACGGCAACTGGGACCAGAATTTCTGTCGCTAAGCAATGAGGTCATAAAGCGGGACCACATTGCTTAGTGATGGCAATCCCTGCAGTCCCGGTTGCTGTTGTTAACCGAATCCCATGGTCATTAGGCGAGGCAACTTCCTGCTGGCTTCCCACAACCAAAGTCAGTCCCAGGCCACAGGCAGGTAAGTTGCTGCTGTCGGGTGGGGGAGGGAGTGTGTGGGGAGGGTACGAGGTAGTCCACGAGAGGCGGGGTGTGGGTCAGGTGCATGAGGGTGGGAGGGGGTACACAAGAGGTGCAGTGTGAGTCAGAGGGGGTGCACAAGGGTGGGAGAGGGTGTGTGAGAGGTGCAGTGTGCATCAGGATAGTGAGTGAGGGTGCAAGGGGATATGCAGAAGGCATGGTGCAGGTCAGGGAGGGTGTGCAGGGGTGTGTGTGGTTGGTGCAGTGCAAGCGTAGAGGGGCTGGGGGAGGTGTGCGGGTGGGGGAAACTTACCCCAGCAACTTGCAACCTTCCCTGCCAGCTTCCCCACTGACTTTCTGGAGAAGCTGGCAGGGAAGGTTGCAAATGGTGATCACGTGGTTGCAGGGTACTGCAGTCAGTCATAAGTGCAAACTAGTTGCCAAGCGCCCAGATCGCGATCACGTGACCATGGGGGTGCTGGGATGGCTGGAACTCCAAGGACTGGTCATAACCATAATTTGTTCAGCGTAGGTTGAGGACTACCTATATGCAAAGGCTGGCATTGATTTCTGCCCTTAAAATACAGTTGCTGATGATGGGGCAACTAGGCAATGCAGCTAAGCCCTTAGAGGAAATACTTCATTTGATTTCTCTTTGACTTATTTTAGGAATCATTTTAATTTGCATGCTCTGAATTTAAATTTAGGATCTAGGATGCACAGTATGTTGACAGAGGGAGTTGCAAATAGCAGCTGAATATTCTGTAATGCCTTAGTATACCAAAAGCTGTTACAAGGTTGTGAACCTTATTTAGTAGTCCTAAACATTTTTTAAAATTGTTACTGTATCAACTATTAATCTCTCCCTGCTGCTTCAGACAGCATGAGAGATGCTGGCAATTGCATTTTAACTATAAGATCCCTATCCCTGATCTAAGATTTGTAAGCAAACTGTTGAGATATCAGTTACCGATTGCTTACTTTAAAGGTTTAGTAGGAAAAAAAATCCTTGCACCAATTTCAGTTGCATTTGTGGGAAGGAAAAGTTGACAGATCTGATTTTTTTAAAAAAGAAATATATTGACACGAAGGAAGACTGAAAGGAAGCGAACTTTATGAGGTGGCAAATCTTTTAATGTGTATTTTATATTTATAAGGAAAAGTCTATAAGAATTATACTGTGATTGCCAAGGTAATGTCATTTTTATACATGGTAATTTTTACTATTAAAATACTGAATGCATTTTATTTGCATATGAATAATAACCAAATTATCTGAAGTGTGTTATTTGTTTCAGATTACAATTTCACTTTCTTCAATGACCTTTGGTTACAAAGGAAAATTCTACAAATTTACAGGGATGTGATAAACCAGCAGTTTCCAATCTTTTTTTTTATGCAGACATCATCATCATCATCATCCAAAACTTTTGAAAACTACTGCATAAGCTAGAAATTAGTCAGCAATGCAGCAGCTGTGTGTAGGATGCTACATGCATCTTCCTAGAGGGTATCTGCAAATTCTCCAACTTGAATAAAAGTGAAAGACACACACACCTCCACACAAATTTATTACTTAAATCTCACAAGATTGACAAATCTTATAGAGCTGTCAACTTAAACTTTTATTTATTTATTTACTCATACATACACGTTACATTTCTGTCTCATCTTTTTCTCTGGGAGCTCAAGATGGCATGCATGGCCATTTCCTCCCCCAAGTTCATCCCCAGTTAGACTGGGCTGAGTGTGAACGACTTGGCAAAGGTAACCCTCATCTAAATTGAGCATCTAAACCAATATACCACATTGGCTTTTGGGAGATTTGGGGCAAAGATTGCCAAAACCTAGTGAGATTTGGTGATCCCATGCTATTTTGATTATTTTAAAACATAGTTTTAAGTCGACATCCACACTAAGAACCATTTGCAGTTTCCTAGCAGGGTGCAAATATCCCTGGAGCAGAGACTGAATATCACTGTGACATATTATTCTTGAATTATCTTCTGGGTTATTATAAACCTTGAACCTCAGCACAAACATATCTGAAACTATTGGGTTCTAGACTATTATTGGAGAATCCCTTTATGAAGTATTCTTGCCAACTGTTATTATATAATAATAGTTAGGTTTCTCTTGTTTGCATATGTCAGTCCAGGATTTTATCTAAGTATGAAAACCGTTCCAAAAGTAGCTTTTATTGAAAAGGAAGCTTCCCCCTTGCCTTGCTGCAGCTCCTTGAAAAAGTATTGCATGAACCCCCTGGTCTTCAAGAAAGGCTTGAAATATGGACGAGAAATTGTAGTGAAGAAGAGAAGGAAGTCAGGTGGAAGCAACTTGCATCAGTACATGCTCCAACATGCCACCTCCAAATTGAGGATTTATCGTATCTTAAACATAATGCTTACATCTATTGGGGTTTAGTTCTTGTAAAACATGTATTTTTCTTTTTCAGAGTTTTCAATGAATAGACTTAAAAGGTACTGTTCTCTTTCAAATTATTTATTACCTTCAGCAACAGTGAGCAAATTATTCAGGTCTGCAGAAGACTGAAACGGAATCAGTTCAGAATTCCTAACATTTCCTAGGGGCATAAAGGGATCATAGATCTCACTGGAGAGGTCTGCAAGAGTTAAAAGATAATGGCTTTGCTGTGTGTAAAGACTTGAACCATAAACACAACAGTTCAGGATCTGCAATAAAACAAGAAAAATATAAAAAATGAAATACCACAAAGTTCTTCAAGAGAAGACACTTTAGAGATGCTAAATCACTCCAACCTGAGCTTTTAATTGTTATGAACACTACTAAATTGAACATGAAACTGCATGAGTAATCCCTTGAACAGCATCTTTTTAAATAGCAGATATAAGGAAACAGCCATAATCTGAAATGGGGTACTGAAATGTTCCTGAACACCTGTTCTACTTCACATTTAAAGTACATAAAGTATATAGAAAAACAAATGTGACAGTGATACATTTGAAAATGTATCTAATATATTGGAACAATTGAAAAAGAATGAGCAATGTCCGTAGCACATGCGTCAGTGACAAAACTGGTGTAACAAGGGCAGGATCTCAGACAGCTGTGCACAAAGCCTGGCTTAGTTCGGCCATCAAACCTAGTTCAAAACCTGTTAATATGAGTTTTCTGTAATTTTGTTTCAGTATGCTGCTGTTTATATAAATAGGTACTAGGAAGTGAAATATTTAGATATGACCATGCTTACCCTATAAATATAATCAAGCAATGGAGTATTAGAAGAATGTTGATTTTCAAAACTGGAAGTAAATACAGGCTCCAACAGTATCTTCACTGGCAACGCCATGCACCAGTCCAATAAGCAAAGTAATAATGAAACTATAAACTAAAACAGAAATGTCCAAATATTAGTTCTACTTAGAAAGCCGGAAAACTTGACCTAACAAAAGAAAATTTACCAGGAAATATATGATGTGTAATCAAGAGAATATGAACTGAAAAATCTATGAACAAATACCATCCATCACCAGTAACGTTATTTTGAAGGGTCCCTGGTCATCTATTTGAAGCCTAAAGGAGAAATTTGCTCTCTCCCCACAAAACAGCAATTGTCAATCATACAAACCAAAGTGCCTAATTTAAACATTAGCTTCTTGTGTTAACTATGCAACATTAGGCTAAAATGAAGGCAGCTTATCATCACATACCTTTTTATCACTTTCCACAGAGGAGTATTCTGCACTTGGTAACAGAAATGCAATAGTGGCAACAAGGATCTGTGTCAAAGCAATTTCAGAATAAATTTACAGAAATGTTTGGTTTACCCAAATCAGTCAACACATAGGACAGCTCAAAAATGTTAGTGAAATATGAATAATTACTTTGAAATAAAATATATACCCTTTACCTTCTCCAACTCTGTTAACCTAAAAGAAACAATTACCGAAGTTTCCAAAAGGAAGAAAATTTTGTAACAGTGGTATTTCCTTTTAATTCAGAGACTTGCAGTCAGCGCTCCTTGACCTTGCAAAGATGAGTTTCAGCAATCAGCAGCTTAATGCCCTAGAACGTCCCGCAGCTTTCTACCAAAGCTGCAATAGCTGATAATATAATATTTATAATGAATGACTATGTGAATGGACATATGGATAGCTAATATACTGTAGAAATGCCAGTCTTAAAGACAGCAGAGGGTATCCTTGTCTAATGAAATGAGTAAAGATTCCCCTACCAGCTAATTTCTGATGCCTTGATATATTTGGAATGTTTGTGAATGATGGACTTATATAAATGTTGTCCAACATTTTCCTATTAAATGAAACTAGGCAAAGATTTATACAATCTGAAGAGAAGCCAGAGTATGAAACTAGTAAGTTGCCCAACTTTCCCCATTCAGGTATTCTATCTAAATAGAAACGTAGAACGTGATCTATATCCAACATACCAGCACTGTTCCTTAGAATGAACTAAATTCATTCTCCTCCAGAAGGATGGAGGCAAAGCTTCCTGGGTGTGATGAAAAACCAAATTAACTTTCAGCAGAAAGGAAGGATTTGGATGCAAGACCACTTTATGTCATGAAAAATGCACAACTGAGAATCCTCAGACAGAACTGCATCTCCAAAAAATCTGTAAATAGATGCAACTGCCACTAAAATGAGAATAAACTGTTTCTAGAAATGACTAAAGGTGCAAAGGGCTAGCCGTATGAACCAATCCAGCTGAGGTTCCAGGTAGAGAACTAATTTAAGCAGTAATCCTTATACAGTGGTACCTTGGGTTATGAACGCCTCTGTTAACGAACTTTTCAGGTTACGACCAGCTCCGGCCGCAAAAATTTACCTCGGTTTGCAAACTCCGCCTCGGGGTACGAACAGGATACGCGGCCATCTTCCCTCCCATGACACGGTCTGTGGCCATTTTTCCGCCCCGACACGTGGTCTGTGGTCATTTTCCGCCCCTGTGGTCTGTGGCCATTTTCCGCCCCTGACACGTGGTCTGCGGCCATTTTTCCGCCCTGACACGTGGTCCGCGGCCATTTTCCGCCCCTGACACGTGGTCCGCAGCCATTTTTCTGCCCCACACGTGGTCCGCGGCCATTTTTCCTCCCCTGACACGTGGTCCGCGGCCATTTTTCTGCCCCTGACACATGGTCTGCGGCCATTTTCCGCCCCTGACACGTGGTCATAGGGAGGGGGACTCTCCCTCCAAGCAATAGCCGCCTCCCCGTCCTCCACGCCAGAACGGATTAACGGTAATTACACTGAACCTTATGGGGAAATTTCCTTCGGGTTGCAACCAATTCAGGGTGCGACCAGGGTCACGGAATGAATTAAGTTTGTAAACCGAGGTTCCACTGTAATGTTTTAAAAATTGAGATATAAAAGGAAACTATGACAAAACTCCATTACAACTTCTGAAGTAGGCACATTAAAAAAAAATGGAACCAGCAATATATTGGTTCCTGTACCATATTTTGTGGGTTGTTAGGAAGAAAATAAAGCCTAATTAGCTTATATGTTTTATAGTAAATTGCAGCCAGATGGTTTTGACAGCAGAGAGGGCTCAAATACACCACTACAGAATTACTAACCCTATAAATGTTGAGAGGACATGAAGAGGTTTGTTTTCTAAAAAACATTTTATAATTATTTAAACAGCTATCGAAGTGCACAGCAACTCCATTAGCACAGGAAGATTAAAATAAGTCTGCTCCAAATAAGACATTACATTTCACTTAAAAAGCTACCATTATAAACAAATACCAATTGCCATATATAAATATTTTGGAACATACTTCAATAATTTTTTGCGGTAGAGAAATGTTGTATTTCTGTAGTTTTTCCCAGTAAGATGTCAATAACTGAAAGATATCACATGCTGCCTGTGCAATCTGCTTGTTAGAAAACTGCAAAAATGAAAAACAAATTAATGAGAAATAAAGGACAAAGAGCATCATAAGCAGACTGCTATGTTTCTAAAATGTTCTTTCTCAGTCTCTATAATTACATAAATTCCCAAATGTGGGATCTATCCATCATCCATATACACATGTTGGAGGTAACATTAAATTGGCCTGTGTATACTACGTAACTTTATATCCAATGTAAATGATGCTACAATCTCATCAACCTCCCTTGATTTACCTCCATAATTCAGGCCAGCTACATCAGCTTTCCCTTAAGAAGGGATGGGGTTAACAATTCTCAAGACAGTTGTTTGATCCCTCCTAGCAGAATGTTATGCTAAACCTATTCTAAAATTAATTATTTGCTAAGAAAAAGAAATTTCACTTTCAAAGATGGTAAGAAAGTTTTTTGCTTTGTTTTTAATTTAGTTGAGTAATTTCAAACTTACTGCAAACTTACATATAGAAAATAAAAGGTGTAGAATGCGAAAAATGCAAATCAGGCTATTATTTCAATACAATTACATGGGACATTTCCTTTTCCTATAACTCAGCAAATAATTATATAAGATTCCAGGTGCATCATTCCAATGCAGCCCTTCATATGTTTTATGAAATGGGCCCTCTATAAAAGCTTGTATTGTAACAGCTTTGTTTAGATATCACAAGACTTGTTGCTCTAAAAGCTTACTGTGGGTATACCTTGGGAAAGTAAACAATCTACAAATAAATAACTCACTGTCTCAAATATATGGCAAATGTTTCTATCTGATATTTTCAAAAATAGGATAATAGACCAAACAAGTGAGCCTTCTGAATAACTTAACAAAATATGCTTAGCATCTGAATACTCTTTGAGGTCAGCCCACACAGTTCTGTACAGTCAAAATAATTTGCGATATTTGTACCTTTAGTGTCACACCAAAAACATTTATTGCATCTTTTACTTGAGGATGGTTTGTACAGTGTTCAAGTTCTTCACATATCCAAAGTCCAAGACAGCAGAGGGCTAAACACCTTAAGAAAAAAAGTTTAATCTGGTAAGTCACAAAGTCTTCTATATTTTTCAGTGCTAGTAGTGTCTTCAACTGAATTATAATCAACAATGCACAAGGTTCAGATTGCCACTGCTTTAGAGTAATCAGTTTTTTTCATTTTAGTGCTAAATGCAAGCCCTACTAATGTTTCTGTCATAAAACTGACGCTTGGTCTTTTGCCTAAGTTGTATTCATTTTTTATGTTTATACTTTAGCTCTGCAATGTGAAGGGCCTTCTTATACATGTAAAGAGTTATAATTATTTTTTGCCCTCTTCTGTGGACCATTGGCTTTACTTTTTTCCTTACATATCTATACTTTAGTTGAAGCTGAAATAATTTTTATCCTGGACAGGCAGACATGTCATTCTTTCACCAATATTTATTCTTTAATTATATTTTGTAGTAGTTTCTGTTTCATTCATGATTTTACCTTGAAGTTTCACTTGGTTCATCTGTGGCATTCTTCAAAAGAATATTTATGAGGCAAAACTAGAACAAAAAAAATTACAATAATAAAATGTTTTCTTCTGACAGACATATTGCAGATTTTTGCTCATTTCTCAATAAGATTAAATAATAAAACTTGGATAGGACAAAGTAAATAAGGTTAATAAACCCATTGGGCACTTCATAAATCAACAAGACACTACATAAATCAACAACAGTATATCTCGCCAATTCTGAAAAGTACTACTTAATAAATAATGTCAAAATGGAGGAAATACTATTCAGCTCAGATTTGTTCTACTTAAAACATGCTAACATTTTGTTTGTGGGGAGATGGCAACATTTCTCTGTAATCATTACTTGTGTGGTTCTTAGTGTTCATGATTAGCAAATGACCCTCAAATAGTGTGTCTGACTTCACTGCAGCTATCCTTTCCCTGCAGAGATGTAAACGCTTCTGACAGCTACTAAGAGTTTAATTCTTTAAAGGTACTTTTTTCAAATTTGGGGATACATAAGTATTATCCATAGGAACTTCATTACACCTATTATAAATCACTTAACACAGATTTTTTAAATACCATTTCCCTAAGGAATCCTATGTTCAGGGAAAAGTAGAACTTCCAGGTAGATACAGCATGGTGCTACCAAATAAGTACATTGTGCAGCTCTTTTAGAGGTCTTCCACTTTTTCAGTTCCATGGATAAACTTAAAATTTTGATACTGTGGTATCAGCAATTTCACAAAAGGATTGCCACACGAAAATATCATATACCAGAAAGCCAACAAAGCATCAGTGTATCCATCCACCATTTTATTTTCTAAGAATGGTACCCAGCAGCATTATTGGCCATAAAGTTATGCTGGAAGCTTATGCTTTATACAGCTGTGCAAAACTTTAGAATGTGTGGGAGTATTAATGAAACGTCTCTGTCATATTGTTAAACTTGGCTGTATCAAGAAAAACTGTCCCCTCCAAAACAAAAGGGCTGTGCATATATACACATGCAAAGGTAAGTCAATATGTGAATGAGGCAGAGCAGCTGCTTGATTAAAGCTTTGTCTGGAAGTGCTCTCTCTGGGCATCTCTCTGCTCATGCCAGTTTAACTTTAATCTGGCTTAAGAAAATCCTGTCCAGACTGAGATGCTATGGCAACAGTGTGCAAGCTATTTAGTCTGAATCACAGGCATCCATATACTTCCTTATGTTGTTCCCCTGTTGCTGCGCTCTCCCATCTTTCTGTTCCAGGAAAGCAATGGCCAATTGCTTTCCTCTTTGTGGACAGATCTTCCTGGACAAACACAAACACATTTAAGTATGTAGGTATGTAAATATATTTATATGATTGTATATGTGAAGAAAGAGAAAGGGAGTGTATATGCACTGCTGAAGTAGGTACACACACACACATACATATACACACTATCCATCCATCCATCCATCCATCCATCCATCCATCCATCCATCCATCCATCCATCCAGCTAAACTGAGTGTTAATTTATTATATTATTTACTTATTTAACTATAGACAAAATGTTGCTTTTTTGTCAGAATCTGGCAGAAATGAGTTTTTTTTACTCTTTCTTTCCTTGAGCTTCCTATTTTTCTGTTTTTAAAACACACACACACACACCCTCCCTCTAGTGGCACACTGTTTCATTATTTTTCCAGTCATCTGAAGTTAGAAGGATTTAACCTTCAGCTGCCAAATAACCCAAATAATTTGTAGGGCAGAAAAAAGTAATTTAAAAAATCCAAACATTTCTGCTGGATTTTGAACCAACAACTTCTGTTTACAAAGGAAGAACTATAACCACTGTACCGTTACAGCACTCGTAGTAAAAAGGTAGCTTTAAAATGTTTTAAAGAAGATGGCAAGCGTTGACACTGAACTGCTGGGGTGAGCCTACAACAAACTGAACCATGCTGTCCCAAAAAGGCAGGAGATGGAGACATAACATGAGATGTATGTTTGGTACATTGGTGAAGGTGCCGGCCTAGAAAGCAGGAGACTCTAGGCCTACCTGAGGCATGAAAGCTGGCTGGGTGACTCTGGGCCAGTCACTTTCCCTCAGCCCAACCCACCTCACAGGGTTGTTTTTGTGAGGAATGGTGACTTTGGGCCAGTCATTCTCTCTTACCCCAACCCACTTCACAGGGCTGTTACTATGGGGAAAATAGGAGGGAGGAGTATTAGGTATGTTCACTGCCTTGAGTTGACTATATTTTGCCTACACACACACACATACAGTACACATACACACACATTCGTACATACAGGCAAGATAAAAATCTAATAATAGTAAGATGGAAAAGTGTACTCCAGAAATAAAGCAGAAGAAAATTTCCCTGAAGGCACTTTGACAGTGAGTGGGGGATTAACAGAAGGCAGCGTCATTGGTTTCTCCCCTTCAGGAACTGTTGCCAGCCTAATCTGGCAGTGGGGCAAGAGGACAGTGAGGATAAGCTCTTTGCTCAGTTACTGACTTCTCCCCAAATTTAATCACTCTCCTCCAAAAATACCTAGGTGAGGCCAATTTTTTCCTTTTAGATGAAAGAGCCTGGGACAGGAAAAACCAATTTCTGAATCCTATCAAATAAAAATGAGCACTAAGTCTTAATATAATATTGTTGCATCACCAACATGTGGTGGAAGTATTCACGCTGTTTAGCAAAAAGAGTTACCAATCCTGTCGATAAAACATTCTGCTGCTCCCCTATTTCTGTATAGAACATTGAAACCTTCATTTTGCCTGATAACAGTTCTTTGGGAAGATAAAACTGGGTTTAGAATTCCTGCAGAAAAACCGAGACTGATGGGTAACTTTGGCTTGACAACTGCAGAAAAAAGGGCCCTTGGTGAATTAACACAGCTTATCTCTAGGATTTCCTAATCACTCTGGTAATACATGAAATGACAGGAAAGCAGAGAGTAAGTCTGAAAGAATGAGGAACGGACACATATTTTCTCCATCCTTTCCTTCATCAGGGAGTCAAGCCTGAGTTTAAGACCTCTTAAATAGTGGTAATTACCATTTCTAGTGGCAAAGAATTCCTCTATACACGTTAACTATATATTATTTCAAGAAATATTTATTTTATTCATCCTGCAATTTCATATACTATATTTATCGGTGTATAACACGCACCTTTGTCCTTAAAATTTGGGGCTGAAATCCTAGCTGCGTGTTATACGCCGATACTCAAGCGCCAGGGCTGGGAGAGTGGCGCCTTCATTTGAGCCAGGGCTATAACAGGGCAAGCTCTGGAGGTGAGAAGCAGGCGAGCGAGCAAAAACTGCCACTCCCCAGCACTTGCGCGAGTGAAAATCGCCACTCCCCATCTCGTGCCAGCGAAAACTGCACTCCCCAGTGCTCGCATGAGCAAAAACCATGCTCCCCAGTGCTGGTTTTTGCTCATGCGAGCGCTGGGAAGCAGAGTTTTCGCTCACTTGCCCGTTGCTCACCTCCTGGTCTGTGGAACCCAGGTGCTCGTGTGAGAGATGGAGAGCGCCCGTTTTCTTCCTTCAAAGAGGTGCTTTTTCTTTCATTTTACGTATTTACCTTATAAGTGGTATAAATATTAATAAACAGAAAGTTCAGAGCTCCCTTTATTATGCTTCCAAGTCATTTATTTTGAATTTAGGTTTTTTTACTCAAACTTCCTTCTTAAAATTAAGGTGCATGTTATACACCTGTGTGTGTTATAGGCCGATAAATACGGTAATTAGTTTCAGTGGATAAAATTGAATGCTGAAGGATATACACAAAAACATTCTTCTGTAATTTTTTCCATACTATTTATGATTTGTTCTATCTCTAGGATGGTTTTTTTTAACCTGCTTTCATTCCCAAGAAGCCTCAAATTCTTTGGTGTTTCTTCACAGGGGAGCTGCTTCAGTCCCTTAATAGTTTTGGTTTCCTTTCATCCATGTTCTCCAGCTCTAAAATATTCTTTTTGTGGCTACCCTGGTTCTAGATTACTGGTGAACTGTTTATTATCTGTGCATTTTTATGGTAAATGAGTTGTCTTTAGGTCTGAATCCTTTTTGACCTCACCACAAATAGGTTTAAAATTGTTGTCTTTTCTATGTCATCTAAAAGTAAGAGAACAGCACAAGTGGGATTTGCATAGAGCCCTAACTATATTAAATGCACCACTAGTTTCAGGAAGACAGCCTGGCTGCCTGTTATCATATAGATCAGCTCACAAAGAAAAAAAATTACTTTGACATCTGCAGTTCCTGTTGTGATTTCTGCTTCAGCAACAGATGGTAACAATGAGATGTCTTGGTAAATATTAGGAAAGCAAATCAGAGATCCAAGAATAGTATTTGCTTCTAAGCGGGGAGCCTATAACAAATAAACAAACAAATGCATATGTTTATTATCAAAAAACTGTAGATTCTGGTAATATCAAAACCCATTTTAGGACAGTAGTATTTGGGCCAATCCACATCCTGACTTGTCGTCAATTATCATTCTCCAAAAGGACCTCCCAACAATAAGCAGCTGTAACATGCACTTAACTGGTTTTGGGGGCAAAGGACACAAGGACAGTATGAAGAATAAATTTATGCACACTGTTTCACACTGCTGCAATTATTCACATGCACTAAAATAATAATCAAGGAAACAAAGTTGCATCTATGAAAATTAAACTTCTTGATGTTCTATGCTTAATTATACTAAATTAAGTATAGGGATGACCAGGGTTTATACTTTTTTTGGAAGAATTTTTCAGGGAGAGTTTGGGAGTTTATAATGGTTTATTTGTTAAATCTTTGTTAAGTCTGGTCCACAGCTTAACACTACTGTAAAGCATTTATGTATTTCTCATCTCAAAATGGCAAGAATTTTGATAGTATGACTACAAAAGCTTCCAGAGGCGACAAAATGAGGAATTGGGGGCCACAAATTCCTTTCCTTTGAACATTTTCTACAACAGTCAATGTACCATAGAGAGAAGAATCCACAATTTCCATGTGCAGTTTTGATTCCATTTCATTCCTACATCAACTTTCTGCTTCTCTAAGGAAATTCTGATGTAGAGACTTGGTTTGTGTTTAAAAACAAACAAACAAACAAACCTCAGTAATTAACCAAATTCCTAATTACATGCTGGAATATTCAAGCTTGGCTTCTTGAAGGCACCTGCAGGACATTAAATTGAATTCCACTGCCAATTTGTGATGTTATCCAGACACCTAGTACACACCTTTGCTACACAGCTTATGCTGTTCTAGTAAGCCACTGATTACCCAGAGAAGCAATTCAGGGAGCAAATGTAATTGTTAGGGAAGAAAAAAAAATTGTTACCACAAAATAACTTTCAAATGTGCAATTTCTGAATTCCTTATATGTTTGACTAAATTGCATAAGAAGCCAGCTACAGAAGAAAAGAAAGTATTTGTTTTTCCTTTAAATGGCATTTTTCATCAAAATTATATAACATTTCCAGATTTTTTTCTGCTACTGCAAAAGGTTAGACCTGCAAATATTAGATAGACTACACAAATTGCCCTCATTTTATTTTTGACAATTTCTCTCTTCATCAATGTACTATACAAGTCATTCATTTCTGATGAGATCAGAAATTAAAACAACATAAAAATGAATGAAAAATGAGAAAAATATTCAGATCTTAATCAATTGAACTTTCATTTCTTTTCATAACTAAAACAAATGAAATACAGAAAGCTTATTTGTTCAGTTTACATTCATTTTCAACAAGACTGTATTTCCTGGCATTTAGAAATAGTGAAATTCAGCTTAACATTATCTAATAAAAACATCCTATTTCAACAACATGAGTTCTGGCTTGGTTGATTAGTGCAACTGGGAATGAGAAATACTTAACAAGATATTACTTCATGTTGTCAATCAGAACAGAGGTATCCTAATGAAAAGTATACTGCCAGCTTGAGATGTTTGGCAAGTTCTTATTTGAAAAAAATCATATATCAGTCTGCTCCAATGTCACACTGCACTAAAGAGTCAATACTGGTTAAGAGTAGGGAAATCTGCCCATTGCTAACAATCATACACTTTTGCAGGAATAAGACAACTGAACATCGACATACTTACCTCCAACATGTTTGTACTCAGAACTCTGGTTGCAGCTGTTACGAAGTCTCTTATTAGCAATGTAAAGCCAGGTAAGCCCAAGAAGAAAAAGAATGGGGAGCAGTGTTTTATGATAGTGTTTAAAACATCCTGAAAAGGGGAAAAAATGAAATGTGTGAATAAGCCAAGTTTTTTTTTCATTTGATATTAAAATCAGTATCTTGTTCTTATGCAATAGATCATAGGAGGAAGATGATGCTCTAGTCCATGAGGACAAATGTATTGCAGAAAACTGAACTTTTTGATACAACTGGCTGTTATGCGCAGGTTGGGGATGGGGAGGTGGGGGAATCTTCATTCTGGAATCGGTCACAGGAAATATAAAATATAGAGACATAATGCCTACTTTGAAGTAAGTATATGTCAATATTAAGAGTGATCCTCCCAGTATTCATATATGACTTTTAAAATACACACATGCACGCACATGCCCACACTCCTTTCAAAATAACATATTGCCTGTGGAAATATCACCAATATAAACCTCAACAAATAGGTATGTTTATGAACATTCCACTCATGTTGAATGTACTAACATAGGGAAGAGACAACCCTAGCTGGCAATATTTTTCTCATGTTCTTCTATCTCAGGTTGGTAGAGGAGATCTGTAGACAGAAAATCCATAATAGCCACCCATCCTTGTCTACAAAACTACAGTTGTAAACAAGCTTTTTGCCAAATTTTAAATCTGTACTCCTCAAAAGTTGTAAAGCTACATCTGTACTCATGAAAGAACAACAAAAATAGTAACATGATGTGGCAGTGAACAGAGATAACATTTAAACTATGGACACCAGCAGTGAAATACATTCATTATAGGTTATAAGAGCCATTGCTCCAGAACAGGCTACAATCTTACAGCACTGACCATTTTAAAAAATGCATCCTGAAAGGTAAAAAATCAAGAGGGGTCTGGTAGCACCTTTTCTGTTTAACTAATTTTATTAAAAAGCAAAAGCTCTGAACTGCAGCTCAGTTCATCAGAGGCAAAGGTGCATTCTGTGCCTCTGATGGCATGAGTTCCAGCTCACAAAAGCTTATGCCTTTTAATAAAATTAGTTAATAAGGTGCTACCAGACTATTTTTTTTTTTGCCCCCATAGATTAACACAGCTCTCCTATGTCTAAAACCTGAAAGGCAGTGTTACCTCCAGCTTCTGTCACAAATGGAGAGCTACAGATGACTTGTGACATGTGTTATGACATATAAATGGAAATGCAGAAATGCATATGGCTTTTCCAACTCTGCCTGCTTTTCTCACAATCAGAATACTATGTCTTGGTATATTGCACTAAATTTTAATTATTTGGGTTTGCTGCATAGAAAGCTGATGAGATCCTGCTTCAGCGAGAGTGATTATTAGAAGCAATCTAATAATCTGGCTGTACAAGAATTTTTTCCACTTCTGTTCTGCCTTTCTGCTATAACCATCCTCAAGGCAAGTTCCTGACAGAAGGAACAATTTAAAATGGAAATGGAGTGTTACTTCCTTTTACTCTATAGGTGAAAGAAAATAACAACGTACTGTATTAGACAAAAAAGTAGGCAGCAAAGTAGACAGGAGGTTAACCCCATAGTTTAACCTTCACATGAAAATAATTTAAATCAAATAAAAAAATTAAATAAACAGTTCTCTCCATTCTTCCTCATGCTCTATGTTATACTTCTACTGAGGATTTGTTAAAGCCCTACAGTTTTGTGCTTTTCCCCCTTAATAAGTCTGATATTCAGGAAATATTAGATCAAAACTGCTACTCCATATAACTAAAACTTTACAGTTTTATGCACTGATAGTCAACGTGAAACATTTTTCACAAATATTGACTAAAAAGTAAATAAATGTTAGCATCACAACACACAGCATTTCCCTGTTGAAACATCACTTCAGTTAATGTTCAAACTGGTTTTAATCACTTCCCGTGTTACATTTTAAAGGCTCTATCAGTCAATGCAAACATTCTAAAAGAATGAGCAGATGGAGGCTGGAGTCATGAAGTGGCTGGTAAACTCCTGTTCTGAAGGCAGAACAAAAGACCCACCTTTCCCATAATTACTGGACTGATTAATGCATTGCGTTTTTCTCACAGCACACCTGTAATTATTGAGAGGTAAGCATTATGCTGTGTGCCTAGTGTCTGAACCAGCTCTATAGCAGCAGATGGGGCTACATCTCTGTTGACATATGCTACAATAAAATGACTCATGAATCTTGGCATGAAAGGCAGAGTGCAGCATTTTTAAAGATTAATAAATTCTAACTGTTAATCTTGCTGGCTTTTTTCATTAAAGCCATGTGTCCAATAAAATGATTCCAGAGAATTTTTCAAGAAGAGGCTGAAGCCACATTGCATGAATGGACTAAAAACCTCACTTTGTCTCTAAAGTGAGAGGTGATTGGGTTTGAACCCTTTGGGGGTCTAAAGGGACAAAGGGCACAGTCGACTATAAAGTTATCCTATGCAAGTCTTAATGAAATGAATGGAACCTGGGCAAAAACACTCATGGCAAATTGCAGCAGGTTATTTCTATAGCTGAATCCAGTTATCATCTAGGCTGTGTCTGTTTAAAATCATTAATTGGCAACAAAAAGAGATATACATTATTTTAAAAACAAATCATAATGAAGTCTTGTAAGTTTTGATTTTTATGATTCAGTATATTTGCTTTCTTGAATTGCAGTATTTGTTAGTTGCATTGAACATGATAATAGAACAGATTATATAAAATTTAACAACAACAAAACCACTTGGAAAGCTTGCTTCTGGCTCAAGCAATCTCCTCAACATCTCTTTTCTTTGAAATTAAACTGAAGGACCAAATATTAAGAACATGAATAGTATTCAGTACCAATGTAGTGGAAGCACATTACTGCTGATATAAGCAAATCAGTTAAGTCATAAGGGTGTCACAGGATCTCATACATATTTGTTGCTCATTTGTTCAGTTACCTCAGATTCTTCATGACTGGACAAGCATCAATAATCTAGTTTTGTCTGTGAGTAACTGCTTGGGTTCTTGCAAGCTCATGTTTGTTTCATCAGTGATCGTTTTTAACCACTTTGTCTTCTGTCAAGCTCTTTCAATTGCTGTTGATTTTTACAAGCATCAGGGTCATCTTCAATCACTCGTTTTCACATTATGTGTCCAAAATACTTAAGCTTTAGCTCCAGTATTCATGCTTCCAGTGAATACTTTGCTTTTATTTCATTTAGTATTAAATTATTTGTTCATTTTATAATCCAAGGTATTCTCAACATTTTTTTCCAGCACCACAATCCATTAGGAAGGTTTTATTTTGGACTTTATGTTACCATTTGCACAGAGAAATATGTATAAAGAACTATGTGAATAGTGAATCCAATTTATAAAAATACCCCCAGGGCTTACATCTCCCTTGCATTTGCATTCAATAACATAGAAGCACTGCCTCAAAAAAGCAAATGATGATAAAGGGAAAATACAATGGTGCTTAAAGGTTTATGAACCCTTTGGAATTTTCAGTATTTCTGTATATATGTGACAATGTTTTTGACTCATCTGTTTAATTGGGTTCTCTTTATCTAGTTTTAGGACTTAAGTGGCCAATAGATCACGTTTTAGGTCATATTTATGCAGAAATATTGAACATTCAAAAGGGATCACCAACTTTTACGCAACAGTGTATATGCTTGGAAGCTTTTATATTACATTATATATTAAAAAGCTGAAAGAAATAAATTTAAAAATAAGTCACACTTAATTCAGTAGGACTTATCCTTGATACAACTCAAACAAAGATATAGTACTGAAACCAGTGGCATTCTCATTGATCTCCTCTTCAAGGTAGAACTACAGCTGGTTTAGAGGGAGCAGGGCATTACTGCTTGAAAGCTTGATCTCTCTTTATGGAAGATGCCCTTAGATATGCTCCCTCTAGGATACAGAGAAATATTCTTCTGAGACTGGATGATCAGCTAAATCACTGATCGAATCCAGAGAGTATAGGAAGCAGAGAATTCAAATCCAGAAAATGGTTAGGTGAACTAATGCTAGCTTAGACAAACACAGGTTCTTGTGATTGAAGATTTATTCAGGAATAAGAGCTTACTCATGAGTATAAATTGTACAAGAACCTCTCCAAAGTCTCTGAGAACTCAGACACCTGATCATTGGAAATTATGTCTTATTCAGAACAACTACTTTTGAACAAACTTGAAAAATAGCTGTCTATAACACCAACTGAATAGCCATGTCTAATCTTGTCCATTATACTGTAATAATTACTGCCTTGTTTATAACACTGGATTCATCTATTGGAAAGTACCTTAATTTTTCTTCTATGATACATATGGTATATTTTTAAATGACAACAGGCCTTTAACGACTCCTCTGAATTCTTTCCAAACTGTCTGCAACATTTAGTAACTTAAAATGAAAAATAAAAATCCCAGCTACTTGTCACAAATATAGGGTCCCATTATGTCCTGCTTTATATTTATCTTGTTACCTTTCCATTCAGTTATCTCTAATTTTGTTTTTTAAATATAATTGTCAATGCTTCCTTGAACAACTTTCTCCAATCTGGTGCCAGTTATCTTGGATTTCATTTCCCATAATGCTGACTGAGGAGCACAAGGTTGGATAAGCCAAAACAAAATCTGCTCTGTTGTCAAAGTTAAACATTAGAGAGAAGTAAACTATAACTGTACTTTTGCTACATTTTCCATAGCAGTATGATGTCAAGTAGAAAAACAATTCAAGCAATCATGGGAAAACCACAGTAGCTAACAAATCCTATAAGAAAATTTCTTAGCATTCATCTACCTGGAAAAATCAACACAAGAATATAATTTAAGACAAACATGTTACTGAAATATTCTTACAATAATCAAAGCAAGTGAAATGAAACCACAAAAAGAATTGAAAATCAGATGTAGCCAATCACTTTCAGGAGAGTTTGATAAATACCTACTTGGAAGTTACACACAGTGAAATAAGCTGGGCTTAACAGAAAAGAAGTATCTATACATTTTAGTTTTAATATGTAATATTAATGGTTGACAAATATTTATACAGAGACTGTACTAATATGATCAACCTTTAAAAAAAAAGGTTTTCCAAGTTCCAATATATCCAAAGGACCTAGGGCAAGAAGGCAACAGGCATTAATACCTACCAATTGCCCTTCTTTGACTTTGGCAATGGGCCTCATTTGTTGTTTTGTGTTCTCATTTTGATGTTCTCAAATACACAGTTTTGGCAGGTAGATTTCAATTTATTTAGGCTTCAATTCTGAAATGAATAATTTAATTTCCACCAATTTCAGTAGCAACTACATGCGGAATTAGTTTATGGATTTTAAGTTTGCTTCTAGTTCACTGAGAGCAAAATCAATTTCATTCTCTTCACTGGAAACTAATAAAGAGTCAAGTGGCATTAGTACTGAACCCCAAAACTGATTCTGTTCATTTCTATATACAAGAACTCTATTTCATCTCTTTGTGCCCTTTTAATGTAATTACAGTATATATTCAAATTCTGTCATACAGTATTTTGCCATAAATAAGTACAAATTCTCTTATAATATCCTGCCGCATTATATTTTAGACATTTTATTTAAACTTTGCCATAATTTGGAATTATATTTACATTTATGTTTTAAAATCACCTATTGATCATTTATGAAATTTAGTCACAAATGCATTTCTGATTAAACTACTGATCATCTGCAAGTATGACAGACTTCTCTTGAATGCCAGTTATTCTTCCAAGTTGATTTGTACTTTCTCCATCTAAAAATAAGGTTTAAGTGGAAACTGAAAACCTGTGTCTGCTGAAGATAAGAAAGATATGAAGGATTATTTCTATCCATGCAAAACTAACATGTCAGATGAAGATTTGGCTAGAATTCCTTCTCAATGTCTAGTTTTCTACATGCAGAGGTTTGTCCCCCCCCCCCCTTCCTGGTATGTTGCCTTGTAAGCATCCTGATTTTCTAGCCCACTCACAGACTGACCATACCATTGAAAATAAGGTGTGCAATCATTTAATAGCACTATATTCTTAAGTATCATGAATCATATTACTGGTTTTCAGACATTTTTAGACAGGGATAAGTAATCTAAGAAACTACATTTGCATTCCCATCTTAGCTTAGTGAATCTTTAGTCTTCTCGTATCTAATGCACATTGCTTCTGAAGGCTAACACAAATCAATAATTCTTTAAAAATTCATTTTGCTGAACTTGTTCCTAAGTTCTCAAATCAGTACTCAAATTTTGGTCAGTTCTGAATTCACCCAATTCCACTTGGATTAACCCTGATAAAGTATCTGTAAATACAGCCTTACTAATGGATAAAGCCTACTGGTGACCAAAATTTAAGCAAATTGCTATTGGCAGTAATATTCCCATTTCCTCTAAAACCAGGACAACTAATTACCCACAGGTTTGTTCTAATAATTTCTAAGGGTCAAAGGCAAGTATCACCCACATGTCATCCTTCACTGGAACCTTTTCAAAGATAATCCCTAGTGGCTCAGATTTATGCAGCTTCTTCACACTGTGACTAGCTAGGATGAATTCAAGGTAACCAAATATTTTTGACAAGCTGTTGCTGTCAAATGTTTCAAATCTACTGTTTTATGAAGCAATACAGAAAACTGGCAATTTAGGATGAGAATTTGCCTCCAAGGAAACAGCGACATAAGAATTTCTGTGTTATGTCAGTGAGCTTACAAATAAATAAGGTAGTTCAAACATAGCAGGTTGTTTCCTTCCCTTCAAAGTACAGTTCTGTAAATGTAAATAGCATTCAGCGGTCTGCAGCCTAGCAAATCAATCATTTTAATTGAATGCTAGGTACACAGAAAGTGGAAAACCATAACCAATAAGAAAAGCACAGCACAACAGCAACAGAAATTGGCTTACAATTTATCCCACCACACACACACTTTACCATGTTCATAACTTGTCTATAAACATGTAAAATTATTTTGGATTATTACGGTTCCAAACCATTCAACAATTACCAAAATGAACATTTCAAATGAAAGACTGGTTTTGGAAGCACTTCCATTGTTTACATAATTGCGGAAGTATAATTTAGTGTCAATGCTGTTACAGAAAAAAATAGAAAAAAGCACTGCTGTTTAAAATGATGTCTTGTAGAATCAGAAACAGGAAGGAAGGAGAGAACTTCTGCTTATGATTAAATATAATAATTTATGTTGATAAATTAAAAGCACTGAAAAAATAAAATTATACTGCATATTCATTTAAATATATTCTTTCATCTGTTTCAAATTTATTGAACGGTTATAATAATGCCTTTTTCCTATTTTCATTGAAACTATTGACATTTATATATGTAACTTGATAGCCTGCCATCTGTCTTCGGAAAGGTTCTGAGTTGTTCCTAACCACGAACAAGTTAGTATATGACAGATTAATTCCTGCCTTTAATTACATAGAGCAGAACAAGATTTCAGGTACTGAAGAGCTTAACATCTTTTTCCTTTTTTCCTTTTAAAAACAGAAAGAGATATTTAAATAAGAAGCTGTGGTAGGCAGCTTAAGCAATATCAACATTTAATGGATTATTTTGATAAAATACCCAGGTAAATCTAATTCAAATATTTTTAAAAGACTAGTGAAAGGTTTATTAAGAACAGTTATATAGGTCTAATGGACTGGGTTACAAATACTATTTGCATTATAAGTTTAGACACTTTCCTGCACATCCTCTTCATTGTTCTGTGCTATTAGGTTTTCTCTGCATTCCAGTTTAGCTTTTAAATTAGGCTTTCTGTATAAAATATCAGAACCGCAAACACCATATCCAAACCTTCATTAATTGCATACTATTGTTTCTAGTGGAAGGACAAATAATTAAGAGGTTTATATGAAACTGTTACATTGTTGAAATATTTTTGGACTGTCAGCTACACTGTTTTCCTCTCTGAACATAAGAATAATAAAATATTCAATTGCATGAACACTTTTTCTAAAACAGGGCCTCTAATTCTAATTAACTTTTGCATCAAGAATAGAGTGTGCTTCACAAAATAAGAAATGAAATGATGCAACTGTTGCATGATGTTGTTCTTTTAATTGGGAAATGTTGCTAGAATAAACTAAGGGAAAAGAAGAATATCTCATGTAGCACGACACAATGAAAAAGAAATTATTCTCAATTCTTAGCAAACATCAGAACCAGAAAATCCCTAATGGACAATTTCTAACAACAAAGTAATACCAACTGGGAATTTATAACAAATGACTACTTTATAAATTACATCAACAATTAAGTTGGGAAGAATGAATATGAACATTTTAGTTTCAAGTCAATTACATTGAATTCCTAGCATATTATATATTGACGTGTAGCCATGTCCATCATACATTGATCTCATTTCAAGCTTATTCCAATAGGAAAACAGTAACACATTTTATAACTTCACAGTGTGATATCTATAGACTTCAAAGACCTAAGAAGACAAGTAATAATCTCCCAAATCACCTACAACTGAGGAAATACAATTCTGATAAGATATAATTAGTGGGTAGTTCAACTGTCCTGTGAGGTGAAGTTCAGCTGGCTTTAGCTACAGATCACCCTCTAATAAGGATCAAGTTCAGAGCTTCAGGATGGGGGTGGATGGGTTCAGTTTCCACATGGGTTTTCATCAATTAGGAATGAAATTTCACTTGCATTGCCTCATAAATATAGACAAACCATGCTCTGATTATTGGTAGGTTGCATTGCAAATGGGGTCAATTTACAATCTAGCCATCTAGAAGCAGCATTTTGTATAAAACAAAACTAGCACTGTAAATAGAACTCTATGACAGTTGTCATTTATCTCATCTCTGAATATGGAGCACCTAGGCATTAATACAATGTTACCTTATTTCAATTATTGCAATAATACCTAGGTGCCCCATATTCAAAGATGGGATAAATGACAACTGTCACGGAGTCCTACTTACGGAGCATCATTACTTGGCTGGAAGTACAGAAGACATACCCACTGTTTGTGTAACATCAGATAATAATAAGAGCCAGTTTGGTGTAGTGGTGTAGTGGGTTTCTAGGTGTTGGCCTAGAAGCCAGGAGACTGTGAGTTCTAGTCCCACTTTGGGCATGAAAAAACAACTGGGTGACTTTGGGCCAGTCGCTCTCTCTCAGCCCAACTCACCTCACAGGGTTGTTGTGGGGAAAACAGGAGGAGGTAGGAGTATTGGTATGTTTGCCACCTTGAGTTGTATATGAAAAAAGAGTGGGATAAAAATCTAAATAATAATAATAATAATAATAATAATAATAATAATAATAATAATAATAATAAAAAAAATATGAAAATCACTCAATATCCAATTCTAATTATTGAAACAATTGGAATTGTTTTATTCTATCAGTCAAACCTAGTTGAATCATTAATCTAAGTACTTGAATTGAGTCAATTTGATACAAATTATCAATTCAATAAAAAATATTGTCACCTAATGAAAAGTTGGTCAATCAGCAAATTGATGATTAAATTCATATATTTGATTGGGCAATGTGATTCAGAGTAAAACAATCAAATCACCTTTGAACTGAAGATTCATATCAAAGCTTCACATATCCCTAATGGTTATGTGCAGTGAAGTAGAATTCAAGTAGATCAGCAACATTTATTTATTTTATTTATTTATTAAATTATTAATTCATTAAATTGTTAATTAATTAATATTATTGAATTAATTAAATTTAACAATTAATTAAACAATGATGGACTAAGGTCAGGACCAGGGGTAATATCTAAATTTGGCAACAACCAGGTGGGACTAGCAAAACCAGTGTGCTCAGATGTCTTCTCACACTGATGTGGTCTACCCTCCTCCCACTTGGATTTTCCAGGTAGTGGGAATGGCACATTGCCTCTCTGGTGATTTTAGCCAAGCCCCTTCCCCAGGGCTGTGTTACTACCCCTCTGCTCCTCTAACTGCATATCCTGCTAAAGGCCAAACAGAAAGTTGTCTTTATAAAGAGCATGGACAAAATTAGTTCCTACTTATGGGATATGAATGATGCAGAATGACTGTCTTCCTTTGCTTAGCATACAGAAAAAAATTTAACAACTGATTCACACAAACCAAAATGGTCCCACTCAATTATACTCCTGGTCAGGTCCTTGGATGACCCACTGCAGAAAAAAAAAAGGGTTAAGAGTATTTTCCTATGATGGAATATGTTCAACAAGGGGCTGTAATCAAATGAAACTCATGACTATTTCTGTAGTTTCATGTTTTTGCGTGCCAAAGAAGCATGAAAAATTGTAGGGAACTAGTGCAATGCAGTGATTTTGATGTTGGACTAGAGTTTGAGAGATACAAATAATGCTTGCAATTTTTGATGCTGACCTTTAAGTTTGTTTTCAGAACCGGGCATCAGTACCCACACGTATCAGTATAGATATATGACAATCCCTGTTAATCACAGCTATCTTTGACTGCTGCTATAGCATAGCTAGGTCAAAGGGCAGAACCTAAACTAGTAAATATATTACCCAAGTATCAAGTGAAGATATTTTTGATACATCTGCTTCTAGTAATATAAAAATAAGTATCTATGAGATGAATCAGTGCAAACCACTGAAACTGGTGCAATAGAGTAATTTAGATGAAAATGTCACCATACAAAAGTTAGCTGTGACAAGGTATAAGCTAACATCTCTTAAGTTCCCATACAAAGCAGAGGCCTCTCTTCTCATTTAGGGACAATAAAATAGTTAGAATAAAACACTTGAAAGAATTCAGTTAGATAGACTTTCCCTCTTTTGGCAGTAAATTTATGCATGAGTTGCTAACACCCTTTTTGCAACTGTCACAACAGGAAGAAAATCAAACTTGGAGGGCAGCCTTGCAATTCAGAATCCATCCAGGCAGTCCCTAAACAGCAGACTTTAATGATTCTGAGAGTTAAAAATACCAATTCCCACCAAGGGCTGGGAAGAGACTTTCTTCATTGCAGATGGTAGACAGAGTATAACATGGTATAACAAGGAGAAACAGGAAGGTCAAACTGAAGGAAATGCAAAGGGCCTGTGATAAGAGTATAATGGTACTGAGAACGCTGTTTGCTGAAAGGATTAATGTATGGTCTTATATCTGTTAAATGGTAATGCTAAGATTTTAACAGCTACAGTGATGAGAGGTTTATGGAAGATATTACAATAATTCATTTTGCATAATCAGGTTTCACGAAAGTACAGCAAGCTTCAGATAATAAAAAAATTCTGGTTGATATAATAACCTTGCATGTTGATATAAGTGAATCTAGAATGGATATAGAAAAAGCTTCCGATATGGTTGAAATCAAGTTTTTGCTTTGAACGTTATAGAAATTTAGATTATGTACAGAATTTATTTCTTGGATTATAGTTTATTATCTTAATCCCTCTGCTTGTGTAATTACCAATTAGATCATCAATGGGATTTTACTAGCAATTAAAATGCAATGTGGAACCTGTCAAGGATGTTCCTTGTCTCCTCTACTTTTTAATTTGGAAATGAACTCCTGATATGCCTAATAAGATAATTCCATGAAATCAAAGGAATTTGTTTAGCTAAATTTGAATATAGAATATTGTAATAAGCAGATGATATTTTCAAGTTTTATTTTAATGATTATCAACAATTTTAACCTGAATTTTTAAAAGTGATACAATATTCTGAACAAACCATAAACTGAGGTATGTCAAATATTATACCACTTGCCAAACAAGTTCTGAAGGGTGTAAGAAAAAATCAGATGTTGTCCAGAGGCTGTTAAATACCTGGGGATTACTATTTCCAGGAAAATATCAAGATTTGTGGATAAGAACATTTTAAAATGTATAATCTAACTGAAAGGGGATATTAAGAGGTGGATGAAAACAGTCTTATGTTTGTGAGGAAGTATAAATATTGTACAACATATTTTATATTAAGGTTCATATTGAGAGCAATGCCTATGTTGAATTCACTTAAATATTAAAACATATTTAAACAGATTTTTTTTTTCTTACTGTATAGCTCTTTTTATATAGTAAGTTGGATTTCTTTTATAAAATGTATATTCTGCTGTTTAGTTAAACTAAGTTAAACCTCACTGACAAGTGTGATTCCCAATAGAAAAAAAGACACAGCATCAGAGTTGGCCCATTTTAGATGTTCAGCTCAATAATTGATAACACTAAGGTCTGAGAGGGCTTTCTCAGAAGTCAAGCAACATGTAGATTTTAGAGGGCAGGAATTTTTTACCGCTATAATGACATTGGCCTTTGAAGCAGGCCTTTTGTTATTCTTAAATATGTATACTACATAACATTCTCCTTGTTTCATACAGGAGAGCATTTACTATCACCAAACCTGAATACTTTACCATCAAGTATAGGATAGTAACCTTCCATTGCAAAATCAAATCTGTCCCTACCTGGAGGGTGGAGTTAAATTAATATGACCTGTTCCATTGAGCTGTACACTGTACTTTTCATAGCAATCTGGATTAATATCATCCCCCTTTGAAATTACTCCAGCCATTCTCTTGGAAGAGAGCACTTTTTCTTATCTGCTGATACATCCTAAGAACCTCAAAAAAGGTACTAACCTCAAAAAAGGTAACTTTTTTTTACTGTTTCTGAAAGAGCTCTATGGATCTGCAGTATCAACAAGAACAATATTTTCAAAGGGGCAACCCTATGTAAAATGTAGGAATTTCAGAAATAGATCTGCATTTATGCATGGAGGAAGGGTTGCCACTGTAGATCATATGCAAATATTTGACTCTGACATATATTTACTCAGTGAGAAGATGCATTCCCCCTCTCCAAAGCAAATAGCCTTTAAGCATGCAGAACTTTGCTTTGCATGGGATATAGTGAATATTTTGATTTCAGGGTCAAAAGGAATATTTAGGAATCTAAATATTTCTAACAAAAGCTTTATTTCCAACAATGTTTTACTGTTTTATGTTTATTTATAGCTATCATTTTCCCAATCTTCTGCTTCTGATTATTAATCCTACCCAAGAAAGAACTGTAAATGAATGCTGGCTTTTTCTATGTGATGTTATCAGTAAGGGGAAAGAAATCTGATTTCACATAAAGGCAATGCTTCCTAGATTGATTAGGTTCAACATGTGACCTGTCATAACTATAATAGACATTATCTGAAGCAATTGTTTTGTTGTTTTTATTTTGAATCAGTTGAACACATTTAATTCATTTGCACTGATCCAAAATCTAATCAAAGCATATGTGAAGAAGAGCCTTTAATTACTGACAAATGTTTGAAAGTCATCTCCTTCTTTAAATACCCCTGCTTTTATCTAACCCTATTAAAAGGACTCAATAATTCCAATGATATGTTATAGAAAACAGAGTCTGATCTTTTCAGAACTTTTATATATACAATCTTGAAAGTCTCACTAGCTTTGTTGAGATTTAGATAAACACAGTGAATTCAGAATGGAAACTAATACATGAAGAAACACAAAAGCAATTCTGTCTCAGAATTTCATATTCAACACACTGGAAAACCTGAAGCTAAGTCTGCCACCAAGAGGAATAAAACAGAATTATTTTTACATTGCTTACTGGAGGGTCCAAACATTAGAAATACTGATTTAACTTATTTTTATGTTGCTTATGGGTTATGCATGATTTAAGATATAATAAAACAGTTTGCCAGCATGGCATTATGTACCTTGCCTGCTTATAATGTACACAACTTTATGTGGAAATATGAGCTATGTGAATAGCTTAACTTAGATATTCCTTTTAGTATTAACTTTTATAACTGCATGCAGTCAGTAAAACTAAATAAGAAGTAGATACGCTAACTGAATTGATTTTTTTCTATTTAGGTAGATTTTCAAAATGGAAGATTCTGATAGTTGTCCACCTACACTATCTTTAATATCGTCATCAGCGGCTACCATTTCAGAGTTATATGATAATAGTGTTTCAACCACATCATATAAGTAAAAAACCCAAGTGTACCATGTATAGCAAGCAAACTGACCAAAAAAAACAAAAAACAAAGAAAGACTATCACACAGAACTAGACACTGATATCTCTGTAATAGAAACCAGTTAGACTATATAGAAGAAGAAACTGATGAAAAAACGTTTGGTTTATGTAACTTTCTGCATGGTTAGAAGATGCATTTCATGAACACTGTTCAATCACTTACCCAGGATTAGGTCTACCTAACAGAACAGTTACTGCAAGGAAAACTGCAGAGACAGTGTATGTGTTAACATGTTGGGCTAGAATTGTGAAAAGCCATGTTCAGTTCCACCCTCAGCCACAGAAGCCCACTGAGTGATTTGGAAGAGTCACCTTCTTGCAGCCCAACCTATCTCATAGAAGTGTTGTAGAAAACTTGGAGGAAGAAGTGCAGTGTATGCCACCTTGAGCACCTGCAGGAAAGGCAGGATATAAATCTAACGAAGTGCTGGATATGGCATATAAAGAAGAAAGTGAGAAATGTACAAATAATTTAGAGAGGAAAATTGTTATCCTGAATCTTGATGGACAGAATGATATTCAAGTTCCATATATGTTCTTATATAAAAGATAGGAGTACCTTTCTTACTGAAACAATTGATACATAATAATGGATTCCTAAATAATTCCAAGTAACAGCAGTAAAAGTTGTAATAAGCTACCAAGAAATTTCAAATGTCTACTATGCAGCTTTGTCATGGACAGTGCTACAAATGTATACTACAAATCAGTGTAAATTTAGAAGACAGTTAAGACTCCCCCAAACAGCATAGGGTTGTAGTCTCATTTAACATTCCACTTATCAAAAAACTTTGGTACTCAAGAAACAAAGCTTGCAGAATACTTTCACAAAACCCCTTTGCAGCAGCTGCACCAAAGAAAGCAAGTGGAACCAGATTACTGTTCTCCAAGAGGTCCAGTGAAATACATTAGCAGACAGTTTGGAGCACTGTTATCAAGAACAGGTCTATTCTTATGGCATTCTGTTCACAAAATTGTGAAGAAATAGATGGGCAGAGGAAACAGAGAGCCAGTCTGGTGTAGTGGTGAAGGTGCCGGCCTAGAAACCAGGAGAATGTGAATTCTAGGCCTCCCTTAGGCATGAAAGCTGGCTGGGTGACTTTGGGCCAGTCACTCTCTCTCAGCCCAACCCAATCCAACCCACCTCACAGGGTGGTTGTTGTGGGGGGAAAACGTAGGAGGCAGGAGAATTAGGTATGTTTGCTGCCTTGAATTATATATTAAAAAGGTAGGATAAAAATCTAATCATCATCATCATCATCATCTGTCAGGGCAAAAATTGTCAATATGGGTCTAAAGAGAAACACTGAACATTTGATGATTATTCAGGACTATGATGGGTCTGAACAACTGCAGTGAAATAACTATTTTATTTCTGATGCTATTGCAGTATGTGAGGAACTAGGAAATAAGCAATGATAGCAGCATCAAATTATAGGGGGGGAAACCTGAATGGCACAAGCACTACTTCTAGCTTATTTTCTTGTCAGTATTCTCGTTACTTAGTGGGTTCAAACTTTAACTACTGATGATGATAAGTTAGCCATGGCAAAGACATCAAGTTAACTACCCTCCCATAATGCCAACTATGATAAATTTTGGGCTAAAGGTGATCGATTCCATATATGCATGTTTGGTGATGAGATTCTCAACAAAGGAAGCTGAAGTAAGAAATTTAAACATTTGGATTCAGAGACCAGTGAAAGAGTAATCCAAACTGTAATAGCAGTAATTAGTTTGCTGGTTTACAAAGCGTGTTCACTTCCTCGGGAATAATTCACTGAAAATGCAAAGCAATTTGGGAACTGAAAAAGCAAGACAATTTGTCTTTCTTTTTCTAGACTCTGAAGAAAAAGGCACAGATGAATGCTTTATTCACCATTCACCAAAGTTTTGAATGTCTTGTGCTGACTTGGTTAAAATTGCCTATTCTTTATTTTTAACAAAACATAGTTTAAATCAGAACTACATGTTTTAAGTAATAATCTATTTTTTATTGTTTGCTGAAGAAAGTTAGTCAGAACAAGTGCAATTTAAAAGCAGCTGGTGGTTATGTTACTATAGCATGGCAAATGTATCCTTCAAATACTTGCAAATAATTGAATTGGAGCTGGTTCATCTCCTAATGACTTCCCAAGTACATATCTGTTAATTTGCTACTAATTTACTACTAAAAAATTTCATTTTTAATAAACATGGATTTTTAAATATCTGAAAAAAATTGTTTTAAAATGTAAGTACATTCTAAAATTTATATGTACACCCCTGAATAAAGAATTTATTCATGCTATATCAAACAAGCACTTTTACTAGAAATGATTATTACCAAATATTAATATTAATACAGAATATTCCTGGTAAGTGAAATGAACTGACTCTCCCTGACTAGTGAATTAAATTATGAATTAAATCAATATGATTTAAATCAAATCCATCCTACTTATAATTATTCAGATCTCCAGGATCCACTTTCTTCTAGGAATGCTCTCAGTATGGTCCCGTCTAATGAGGCTAAGATCATTCTTTGTAAAACCAAATTTATAACTCCCAGATCTGGTTGAGCATTCCATTCTTACTAAAGAATATATTAGATATAATACACCAAGGAGAATTACCTAAATTAACAACCATTGGTTCTGATTCCAGCTTCTCTACTTCTCCTTCCCTCTCATTTCCAAGGGAACTACAATACTTTACTTAGAACAAATCCATACAACCCACTTGCTCTGATGCAAGGATGGCCCAGTAACCATTTCCCAAGGACATGTCCACATGCCTCTAGCTGTAACTTGGAGGTCTTCTGCAGGAGAACTAAAGGTGCTACAATCTGGAAATGGTATTTTCCTAACATCCTTCCTCAAGATGTGTGCAAGTGATATAGTGTGTGTTGATGCACATTGGGGGAGGCAGCCTGAAATGATGTGCTTTGTGCTGGCAATCTGATGGTTCCAACTGATTCTGCCAGTTTCCTCGGTGACCATCCCCTTCCCTTACCTCTTCATTCCCTGACCTCTTCCCTTGCCCTCTTTTGGATGCAAGGAAGACTGTAATTCTGGTTTCTGAATAAATTTTGTTGTTGTTGCTGTTGAAATGGATTGATCAACTGGCTAACAGAAAGTGTAAAGCCTTGAAACTGACCATCCTGTACCTGTAATTGGAAGTGTAACAAAAAAGCACTACGACTCATTGCGGTGGTCCCAGGAAGAAACCCTGGAAGAACTCTCCCCCAAATTACAATTGGTTCTCATGAACAGAGATACCTGGCTATATAACATCTCTGAATAAGGCAGAATTTCTAAATAAGCCATAAGGGGCAAAGAATAACTGGACAGGTCTTTTGTTGAACAGTATCAAGTATCTAGTTCACATCTTCAGGCCTTAAAACCTGCAAGTCATCCAGAAGAATCCAATCAGATGCTTTAGACACTTCTACAGTCTAAGACAGGCTTTCTCAAAGTTTGCAGTACTGTAAACCCCCTAAAACGATAAACCCCCTCATAAATAAGACCAAATAATTAATATATAATACATTAATAAAACTTCTGTGATTGGTAGATAGTTTTCACAAAACCCATGTGTTTCGCCATCTCATAAAACTAGCTATAGGCTTTGTGTTTTTGCTTTGCCTGTGCAAACCTACTGCGGGCTTCTCCAGGCAAAGTGGGATTGTGGAAACAATGGAAAAACACATGAAAGCCATTTACAATGGGGACATCTAGAACAACCAGTTTTTCTAACTGGTTGAAATGAAGTGAAACTGGTTTGATATTGAAATCCCTTCTGTTAAAGGCAGTATCCTATGTTGGAAGAAAAGGTATTAATTTTTTCTCCATTCATTCTTCCCCTTAGTCTCATCTTCAATTCACTCCAGAGTTCCCTTCCTTTTACAGAAATTCTTATGATCCAAATTTTGCAAAGTATATTAATTAGTGCAATCCAGTTTTAAAATTAGAACGATCTCATTTATACCTGATCTTTATTAGTTAAGCCAATGTGCATGACAAGATAAAAATGCACCAGGTAGTCAGGATTTGGCATAAAATCTTGGCGCCTTGTCATCATAGCACATATCAGTTTGTAGGCATGGATCTTTCCTTCTTTATATTCATCTGGTAAAGTTGTAGCCTAAAAAAAAAATTTTGTTAAATAATTTGTGAACTCTGAAATAATCAGGACATTATATATTAAAATATGTAAACATCCTCATCAGGGTGGTTTTGATTCTATTTCCGAAGTTAGTCAGAAACATTTTGTTAAACATTGATAAGGGAAAAAAAAGAATTATACTTAAATTGTCAATCCACAAATGGACACATTTTTAAATCTACTGCAAGCCTCCAGTAATGCAAAGTATGGATACAAGCTTTATGTATTCCTTCTCAACAAGCAGCTTTCAGCAAATCTGTTCAAGGCTCCATAATTCCTACTTACCCATGGCCCACTACCATTCATACAGGGCAATGGCAAGTCATTGACTTGCCGGGGTTAGCCTCTGAGGTCACACCCCACAAAACATGCTACACTATTTGCATACAGATGATTATGGATAGCCAACCTTAGGCTAAAACATAGTGAAAAGAATGTTGACAGCCGTCTTTTTAAAATATTTACTATGGGGAAAGTAGGATTTGTGGTTTATATTGCACATATATGCTGGGTTCTACAGTATTCTTTCTTTTGCACAAAGGTAGACATTAGGTAAAATACAAAGTTACATGTACATAATATGCTATACTTACTACGGAGGCTTTGTTGACTTTTGGTTTGAGTGCAGGGTACACTCTTCATGCTACAGTGGTTAGTAGTATGTTTTCATTGAAGCTAATATGACTAATGAAATAGTTTAACCTTTTTTTTATACCTAATATAAATAGGTTGGTTTTTGGATTTGTGCTTGTTAAGTAGACCACAATTTGTTTAAAAAAAGGTATATTACAACTGCTGCTTCCATTGTGTGTTAAGGGAATTTTTAAAATATTTTTCAGGTTTTTTAAAAAAATATCCCCTTCACTATTTTTTCTCTAGGTTGGATGGTAGGTAGCAGTCAGCATACAATATCATCCCAACTATTTTTGTGGCCCTAAAGTGAAACAAGAACACAACAGTTCTTGTTTCAAGTTCGCATTATTTCATGTGGCTAGAAGATTCAGAAAGTTTTCAGGATTTTTCTATGTGGAACATGGATCACTCATTGTATCAGAGTTTTATCTTTTTAGGACATAGCAAACTTAGAACATGCTGAGTAAGGCTACTTTATCCCAAGTTTGAAACAAAAACTGATTTTCTGTGTCATGCACAACCCTTGTGGAATATTCAAAATGTTTCTAGTTTTGGAACACAGGATACTAAAAACTTTCTGAGGGAACATTCCAAGTAGGACATCTTGCTCTGTAATAATTCTTTTCCCCTGTTCCATGTCCATCCTTAAACTGTTTGTAATTAGTGCAAGGCAAGGTGAACAACTTACCTTGAACAACCATGATGCAAATATTCTAAGTGGTGGAATTAAAATAGGAGGGGAGGGAGTAGACTGGTTATCCAGACTGATTGCCAGATTGTCTCGTATCTAAAACAAATAAACCAGAAACAATTTTTAAGTCTTTCAAATTTCATCAGCCATATAAAGTTAGTTGCATTCTTCTTCTTAAACATTTATGCATAAAATTTTGGGTCTCAAAGTTATTTTCTAGCTGCTTTGAATAAATTTAGCAGATGAGCCTGAAACATGAGATGGTCCATACAAGTCCCTTCTTTCCTTCATCTCAGAGGAAGTCAATGGAATACTAAATACATGTTTCTCCTATTGCTTTTTTCCACCACTATTCTGTTTTGAAACTGGTCCTGAGACTGGAGTAGCTGTTTCCAAACTTCTCCATTTCCTGTGGAACAAGACCCATTAGCTTACCACAAATAAATACATATTAAAACTGTCCTAAATAGTGTGTTAGTGGACAGAGGTCCAAAAAGTTTGACTTAGGGATCACACGTAGCTTGTTAGCATCTGTTTTTAGATCTAAAAGCCCTCCCTCAGCATGTGTGGGGCAAAAAATGGGGGTACTTTTGTGCATTTTGGGTGGCTTAATGCAGGCAGTTAAATCATTCGACTTCTTGAAAATTTCCAAATTTGTGCCCAGTTTGGGAGTATGGCCTTCATCATGCCATGAAAATTAAGTTGCAGTCATCAACAAAGGAAACTTCACATCAAAAACACACTGATACATGCAACATTTTGAAATCTTTTGGGACTCCTATAAAATATTGGATGTGGTTCTCAAAGCTCCCTTAAAGTTGCATTAAGTAGCAAATGTTTATTTAAGTAGGAGAACATTATGAAGTCTATGAGTAGTCATAACAGTAACTCGGAGCCATCATTATGCCCCAAATGTTGCATATCTGCTATAATCTATTAATTTCAACGTATCACTTTTATATCATTATTTCTATCACTAAATTATTAATGTGTTAATGAATTTTTCAGGGATTATAAATTAGGGAGCACTTAAAACATTTATTTGGCACAAATATCACTCCAATAGAATTAATCTAGCCTAATCTTAATTGCTGAAGTCTTAATAAATTGGGTAATTAAGGCTATTTTAAAATATTTAATATTGTATAGTAACTGCATATACTATACAATATTTCTTGTTTTATTTATTTTAGCTGTTAACATCATAGTAAATTCATCATAGTATTCAACTTCACCTTTGCTAATTTGTACCATAACTCAAAGAGATATTCAACAACTCTGGCATGTATTTTAGGAGACTGGATACTGTTCACATCTCCAAGAATTCCTAATGTTCTTCTCCATAACACAGCTGCAGAGTCAGGATGCCATCCAGTAAGTTTTCCCCCAGCAATTATGCTACAATCATCAGCAAGGAACTCACTGCTGTCTAAAAGAAAGAACGGCTTGCATTAGTATTTTTACTGTATGTCCAAAAAAAGAAAAAAAAAGAAATTAAAATTTATTTATTTTTTAAAATGTACTCTAATTTTTGAAACACAAAGACAAAAGAAATAAAAAATTATGATAAAATGGACACAAAATTTTAAAGAAACAGTCACAATATGCTTTTGGGGACTTCCAGAGGAAGAAATGGAAGACGGAAGTGGAGCTGATGACTATGGTGAAGAATGAAGAGCCAGTGAGTAGACTGGCTCTTCAAACCTCTTCAGATAAGGAGAGGACAGGAGATTGCCCACAAATGCCCCAGACAGCTGCTCCTCGTGAGGAAACTGCAAGACAGTGGTTTCTGATGGATTTTTAGCACTGGGAGAGAAGGGAATAGCCATCTTGCTCAACCATGGTTGGTGCCTTTAAAAGGACACTAAGTTTGCATACTTCCTTTTCTAATCATATTTGGAAATTGCTTGTTAACAAATTTTCGGCTATTAGAGACTTAGGATCAACAAGTCTGAAAATACTGAGTGAATCTGCCTTCAATCTTTAACAAAAGAAAATGTTAACTACAAGCTTAAAAACTTTAAAAAAATTGAAATAAACAGCAAAAAGCTAATTAAGACTTTGATTTTAGAAAGTTATAAATGGATTAAGGGTCCAGATAAATTTGAAATAAGACTTTGGAATTAATTATAAAGAATCCTCCCCGTGGGAAAGTAGACTTGTTCTGAATTTTTTCTAAGACATAATAGAGATAAGCTATTTTAAAAATTGGACACTACAGGGAACTAAAAATTTTAATTAAAGGAGAAGAATACATAAATCTGATTAACAGCTACAAAATGATGCAAAATATTATTAACATTGGAAAGGACAATGAAGGACATGAAGGACACTTTTGAAAAATGGAACCAGAAGTTAATGTCAACAATGTCAATAGTGATGTTTGCTTCCATGGATAGACTGTGTCCAAAAGGTGTTATGGAAGAAATGCAGAAGAGGACAAGTTCTATCTGACAAGACAGAGACAGAGATGACACTGAAAGCGGATCTACAAATGACAAGCTACAAGAATGACATGGAAAAAGATGTTTTATTGGACATACAAAATAGACTGGTTCATGCTTTAAAAATCAACAGGGAATTACAAATAATAAACCAAGAGAGTGACCTGGATAATTCTTTTATATTGGATTTACAAAAGAGATTTGTTAAATCTTGGATGAAGCTTGTGAGAAGGGGCAAAAAAGAAATGAAAAGAAATAAACTTCTATAATATTACTCGAATGGACTAAAGATTAAGTTTGTCAGAAGTAAAAGGAAGGAATATAAAGTTGGTTTATTTGATCAAGGTTAAAATAGATACGTTGTCATTTTTGGCAATGCTTAATGGATTCTTGCTGACATCACGACTGAAATGATGATGCTTTGTGTATTTATTTACAGATAGATGGGATATGGAATGAAGAGATTATTGGTTATAAATTAAGAGGAGGTGAAAAGTTACTAAAATTGTTTATACTTGTGATGAAGGTTGGAAGTCACTTCTTTATATATTTCTTTTTTCTTTATTATATTCTTACTTTTCTTTTTTTTCATTCTATTCTTTGTTTTTTCTTTTCCTTTGCACTTTTTTCCTTCCTTCCTTCCTTCCTTCCTTCCTTCCTTCCTTCCTTCCTTCCTTCCTTCCTTCCTTCCTTCCTGTTTGTATTAGTTTTTACTACTGAAATTATAATATTTAATAAAATTATTTTTAAAAGAAGAAATAGTCATAATACAACAACAGGAAGAATTATGGATTAAATCCATAAAAATTACTCCAAGCTACAATTTAAAAGAAAATTGGTACAAAATGTACACAAGAAGTTAGTGGGTAAGTTTTGACCCTCATCTAGTCCATTATTGTTGTGAAGTACTGATTCGGTATTTCTCAACAACGACAAAACAAACAAAAAACAAAAAGGGAGAGGTAGAACTTTGCAGTATCACGTGGTATAAATGCTGTGGGGATGAGCAGAAATCTCAAATTCTCATCTTCTGCAAATGCCCACCAGGTATGTGTGGTACGATCACAAACGCTTCTGAGATGTCTGAGAAAATCAATAGGAACATACCATTCCTGTCTTTTTCCTGCCAAACATCATTTCACAGTGTGGCCAAAATAGTTTCAGTGCCAGAAACAAACCTAAAAGTTATTAAAATGTTACTTTCATAACCATTCTAATATGAATAAAATAATTGTAATATTTTATCTGATCAATCTCTACTTGTTCAAGTATGTTATCCAGGAAGAGTTAATGGTTTAATCAAATGTATATAGCAGAAAATTCACTGAGGTAGGGGAGTTACTGCAATGAATTTTCAAAATGTCCCTTTCAAAGGTTCCAGCAAAAGTTTTGTTTTTTTCCTTTTAATTATCTTTACAGGTTTTGTTCAGGGTTTTTTTTTTTTCTGTTTTCTTAAGAGTTTTCATATTTTTATTTTTGGTCTAAAATGTGTTTGTTTTTTGGTAACCAATGGTTAAGGGCTTTAAAAATATTAAACATATTTCTTATCATTTATGATAAGACTAATCCAACCATTGTTTATCATGGTTTTCCGGCACCAAAGAGAATGCTTAGCAATGGATTGGCTGTTAAATTCATTACACTTAATTATAAGTGTAAAGTGATGGAAGGACACTTATATATCCGATAGATGCTTGCCCCACTATTGCTCCATTTCATTAAATTTCATAAATTTGTACATGGGGTTTGGAAAGAATCTTATGATTTTAAGATGCAAATATGATTTTGAATTACATACTAACAATCTGGAATTTATCAATATATGAAGACCTATGGTTTAATGGAAAGACAGCAGCACTCCAGATTTACAGTATTAGGCTGATGACATATGTTCACTCTTCAAGTATGAAATGGATTTTTACTGATGCAATGGAAAGACAGATCCATATTATTACACATGGTCAAACTTTAATGCTCCCTCTAATAAAAAGGGGATGGACAAAATAAAAATTAAACTCAAGCACACCTTTTTTAATTTAACGAAATACAGTTGATTCTCATTATGTGCAATAGTTGTGCTCTATAAAATCGCTGCAAACACTGAATTAGTGAATACTGAACCTCAGCTGGGAACGTGTCAGGCAACTCAAATTTTTTGCTACTCTGCACATGTCCATGAATGACTATAAAAGCTGCACAAGTATTGATTTTGGGGCTACAAATAAATTTTAGCGAGTAGGCAAATGTGCAAATATGGAATCCATGAATAATGAGGATCAACTGTATCTCATTAAAGCACCTTAGCTAAGGACAGTAGAATCTGCATTTTGGGGACTATGTTCAAATACATGTTTATTTGACAGAAGAATGCTTATGACATGCACTGATTTTCTTTTCCCTCCAACTTGAGTTTTATTTATTGTACCAGTGGAAAAGTACATGCAAAAATAAAAGTTTACATGTATACCAGTATGCATATGCTCTTTCCTCACATATATTACAGTTAATACAGTTTAGGCACTTTAGAAATATGAAATGCCATATATATTCCCATGTCTGGGAAGAGGTGAAAGGACTAATCTCTAGGCAAGACAAAGCAGGAGGAGAGCTGGTACTAGCCTCTGATCATGGAATGAATCAATGATGTTATGTCCTTTCTTTTATCTACAAGCATGATGGGTAGAAAGCTCAACCATTTCATAAGTAAATTTCCTTAGCTGAAGAGTAATGTTATGGTTAATACCAACTCAGTTTACCTTTCCTCTTTAAAACTGCATACCTGATAAATTGGTGGCCTGTGAAGGATTCAGATGCAACCACTGATGGGCATCTGGATCAAGAGAAATGTCAGCTTGCATGCAGATATCATTATTTTCTTCACATGTTTGCCAAGGAGCCAAACTCGTGCCCATTTCATTGCTGTATCCAATAGAAGTATCAGTGCTAATACTTTCATCTATATAAAAAGTGATATACAAAACAGGATGTGAAAAGGTGACTGAAGTAATTCAAACTTAAAAAGTTACTACATGCATCTAGTGACATCACTACATTCTTTTTCACCAATAATTTCAATAGTGATTTTACTGAAAAACTCACGCTTTTCTTTCTCTCTCTGATTTCCATGTGACTGCTGCATATCTGTCTTGAGATTTAATTCAGATGGAGTGTTGCCTGCCTGCATGATTTTGTGAAAAAATGTGTATTTTACATGTCAATATAATAATTGCAATATAGCTTCATAATTTTTCTCCTTCAAAGCACTGATCAATTCCACACATTATTGCTGCATTAACTTCACAACATGGAGTCCTTGGAGTTCTCTGAGCTTGGTTGTTTTCTTGCAAATGTTTCATTACTCGGCTAGGTAACCTCTTCAATGCTAGAATGGAATGGGATTTGCTCTCTGTTTATATAAAGTGGCATGTCCTGCCAGTGTTGGTGGGGGAGTGGGTTTTGTTTTATTTTTTCCTTCTGGTAGTTCCTTGATTAGGGTACTGTTTACTGCTGATTGTACGTCTGGTGATAATCTTGGTGTTATCAAATACCAACACTGGCAGGGCAGGGCACTGTATATAAACAGAGAGCAAACCCCACTCCATTCTAGCACTGAAAAGGTTACCTAGCTGGGTAATGAAACGTTTGCAAGAAAACAACCAACCCCAGGGATTCCGCAGTTCAACCGTGAGCTACACATATTCTCTTCTATTGGTAACTTCACAATATTAGTAATTCCTTAATTATTTCCTTTCATTCATTTGTTCTATGGTCAGAGTTGAAAAGGACAGTAAAACTTGTTAAAATAATTAACCATGGATGAAAAAAAGGAATGAAGAAAAGGATACGTGAACCTCTGTATATATATAAACAGACAATTGATAGCACTATGTTAACTGATGTAGGTGTCAAGTGCTATTCTTGTCAGACCCAACATTATCTAATTGTGATTGCAATGACACAGAATTTCAAAACTTTCATATTCATTTCATAGGACTGATCTCTCAATAGGAAAAGCATGATTTCTGATAGGGGCCAGTCCAAGTATCTGATGGAGGGGCTCTCAGCTTGATATGGCAGTCTGATACTGGACCATTAAAGAGCTAAGTATTTGGTTCATACAGCCTTTTACCTAGCCAGACAAGCATTCAGTTTTAAAATTGCAAACTATGTCTTCAACAGTGATTGAGGGTAGATATCAATACATTCCTGTTCTTCCCTTTTCGGACTGATCATCTGCCCTATAATCTTTTACATTGTCCATAATATTTATCAGTCTGTGAGAAATATATTGAAAAGATATGGGATATCTCTCAGTTCAGATAAAGAAAAACAATCTTCTTTCATCTGAATTTAACACACCACAGGATGTAACCCTACTTGTACTAACTGCAGAAAAGTTTATCTAAATAAATGGAAGTTAAACAGTAGTAGGTATGGGGCCACTGTTGTATTAAGGTCTGTTTTAATTGTACTTTAAATATTGATAATGTTAATGTATGTTGTGGCCTATGGCTATTCAGTACATATTTAACAAATTAAAGTTGAAACATAATAGTTCTTCTATAACAGAGTATGTTCCATATACTATGACAAGAAGAAACCCTTACATACAAAAAAAATCATTCTATATTTCTCTTACAGTTACGCATTTTTTTCACAGCATGCTTCCGTTCTTCAGATTGTCCTCAACATAATATAATATAATATAATATAATATAATATAATATAATATAATATAATATAATATAATATAATACTTTAATGTACATTGTAATCCTATTTATTTGTACTTACTTGTTGTATTGTACTTTCCTTGCTCATGGTCTCCTCACTTTTTTGAACAGATCTGGATCCTGAAGTTAAATTTTGTGAACTTTCTGTTTTTCTAACTGTGAAGTATGAAGTGAAATATTATGGATTATAAAATTAACAAATTAATTTGACTATAATTTTTATTTTATTATTTGAAATACTTAATTTTATAAGCTATGCATATATCCATATGTAGGCTTACATATATATAGTATATACAAAACGATTAAAAATACACCAGAAACATTATTAAATATATTAAATAATCATAAATTTTTATATTTTTATTTACTTTATATCTCACATTTGTCACTGCCCATCTCCCTGGAAGCGACTCTGGGCTATTTACAGTAAAAATAAAATAAAACATATATTTTTAAAAAACATTTTTTTAAATAACTGGCAATAATTAGTGTATTGAAATATACTTTTTGAAGTTTAACTGAGGTTAGTTACATTACAAACTGCAAAATAACATTAAGTATTTAGGAAAACTGCTGGCTTTGAAGCATTACAGTTGTTGCCTTCTGCTGGTTCAAAAAAACTAGCTATCTAAAATGTATGATCACTGAATATTGAGAACTATCTTTCATAATGTACAGTAATGGCTTCCAGATGTGCTCAACAGCAAACCTGTCACACTTGAAGGTGCTGGGTTGTAAAAAGGCATTTATAATATGGATGATTAAAATGTTTCTTCCATTTTTGCATCCTTTTCAGAGATCTAGTTTAGTGTGGTGGTAAAAATGCTGGCCTAGAAACCAGAAGGCTGCGAGTTCTAGTCCTCCCTTAAGCATTAAAAGCTGGCTGGGTGACTTAGGGCCAGTCACTCACTCTCTCAACCCAACCCACCTCACAGGGTTGTTTTTGTAGGGAAAATAGGAGGCAGGAGTATTAGGTATGTTTGCTGCCTTCAGTTACATATTAAAAAGGTGAGATAAAAATCTAATAATATGTAGGTACTGTATATATATATATATAAAAATGTAAAATTTGTATGTTATAAACTTGTAAACTGGGAGTATTTCTACTCCAACAAAATAAGCTGTTTAAATATGAATAACCTGATTCATGTTTATTCAGAATAAATTCTACTGAATTCACTGGAGTTTATTTTTTCCTACAATGTTAGTGTATGTTTATTTTACACAAATGGGCTATAATAAAAATATGCTATCAGTCTTATTGGAATATAAATGTAAAAAATGAACTTTCATGGCAATATAAAATTAATACTGAAATATTGCTGCATTTTTAAAACGCTTGGGCAGCACTGTAGACAATACAAGACAGAGAATGGCATACTAAACAAATTTAGCATCTGATATGAATAGTGTTTCAGATGTTATTACATATAACAATTTCATATGAAAACAATTCTTTCTCAAAGTATTTCGAGATTACCTTGGAAAATATCAGAATTGCATTGGTCTCTAATATCAGAGGTACTACTGCTTCGAGTTAATTGATCCTGGTCCGAAAAAGGACTGTTATATTCTGTTCCTGATACGTTTACTGGCTGCTGATTCACAATTTCTGATCCATTTTCTGATAGTTCATATTGTTCACTTTCTATAGGGATTGATACAGAAGTTTATCAATTATATTTTTTAAATGCCCATACCTATTTCTAATAAAGGTCTTTGACTTATTAAAGTATTTGCATTCTTATTATCAATTAACATATAAAACATTAATGGTCACCTAGGACATGGTAAACATGTACTTAAGAACATAAGCCATTGTACTACTTCTTTAACTGCAAAATGATGGGGATGTGCGATGATCTGAAGTATGAAGTGGTATCTAGAAGGATTAAGAACTAATCAGAACTCAGTTTCTTCTCAGCAAGATGAATTTTCTTCCAACTAAATTAATTCCTTTGTGTAAGAAATACTGTAGCTGTAAAGAAACTTCAAATACCAGCTTTTGTTTGGTTTATCTTTTTTTTTTTTAATCACGTGCCTTGAATTTTGTGTGCAACAAATACATGTGCATTAATTGGTCTAGAAACATTTCTAATTATTAATCTGATATCCCTGCATGTGATTGGAAGTACAGGCTGGCCATTTATTACAAGGATGGCTGGGATACCATAATGGGAAGAGAAAGGATGACAAACTGGCACCTATTTGTTTGATTGTCTGAGATATAAACTAGAAGTTACACTGCCACGGGAATGCAGCCAGAGTATGTCTCAATATTACACAGAGCTATACATACTTCAAGATAACCCTACCTGGCCACTTTTATAAAGAACTGCACCCAGAATGTGTATTAACTACACTGAATTCAGCAACTTATAAACCCCATAACCTGTCCTTTGCTGTGGTATCTAAGATTTATTTTGCCAGGGCTCACAACGTGAAAGCACATAAGAATACAGTAAACCAATATGTAATATAAAATTGTAACACAACATTGACCTCCAATTTTTCATTTTTACTTAGAATATCTAGAAGCAAATTTATTTTCACATTGGTTTAATCATCTGTCTTTGTTCAATTATGTTTCTACAGGAAATAAGCATATGGGTAGGGCTGCGAGTCCTTCCTCCTGAAATATTCACTCCCAGTGTTTCACTTTAGTATCTTATCTTACTGTGTGCAGTTTTAAGAGTCAAACTCAGAGTGTAACATTTATGGGAGTACATTGATTCTGGGCCTCAAGATAAGAAAGCTCTTAACAGAAATATGTTTTGAATTTACCAGATGTAACAATCTCATGTGGATAAATGAACAAGTTGATTTGTGAAACCAGCTTAAGCCTATCTTTTCCGTATTTTTCAAAAAATCAAAAATGTGACTTTTAAAGCATTTAATAAAAATTTCCTTGAGCATGCATATACCTGCACACACCTGCACACACACACACACACTTTAAAAAAGGGCAGAAGAGCACATAGATTCCATCTATCAAGGAAACTGCAATCAGCGTAAACTTCAGGATAGAACTAATTCATTGATTTTATAAGCCATTCTAGCCTTTTTTTGGTACAGTACAGGAAAAATAAAGACAGATTAAGCTTGACTCTTGGTAAAAATGTTTTACTGAACACCCACTCTCTTTAACATTCTTTATATTGTTTAATTATGCTAGTACATGTTGGGTACATACAAATAACTTTTTCTCATCTTTTTTGCCTTTCACTTATCAGGCAAACCACAACACCTTCACTCAATTTACTTATGTTTTGATTTCTGTTCTGAATCTTTGTATACATTTCATTTAACCAGATTATAAATTTCACAATATGTTCCTTTAGCTATATCTGCATTGCCCTTATTGAAGAAAGATAGAGTTTGAGATCATTTTCATCTCATTCTTATCCCTAACAACAGGTTAGTGAAAAAACAGTACTGACTTTTCCAAACAAGCAGCAAAAATTGGTAGAGGGCAGACCTAATCAGAGAACATTATCATCTTGCTTTAATTCTACTTGCAGTTATATCTTCTGGTTAGATGTACTTGAATATTATGGTTTGCTAGCCATGGTGCACAGGAGAATGAGGCAATTGCAAAGAATATGTTTACATCAACCAGTTTTTACAATTAAAATATGACATGCAATACAGTCTATATCTGACTGGGCTTGGTTCTTTCCAACTTTCTTGCCTTAATCTAACCCAGTGTTTCTCAATCTCAGCAATTTTAAGATGTGTGGACTTCAACACATCTTCCCCAGAATTCCCCAGGCAGCACTGGGAATTTTGGGATTTGATGTCCACATATCTTAGAGTTAACTGAGAAACACAATCTACCGCTAGGAGCCCATCATAAAGGAACTGTGGTTAGGGAGATTTTATGCTTGCATTAAAGCAGGTGGCAGGCAACTCAAGGCTTCCCACAGAAATCCAACCAATTTTTATATCTTCCTGAACCCCCCAAGATCATGCTGCTGAACTTTTCCTCTCGGGTGCATTACGTTTTCAATGGCTACCTTTATGATGCATGCTCACGTAATGTCTTGATTTAAACATGAACAAAGGGAAGGAAGATAATAATCCTTAGTGACACTGATCCTTATTGCTAGTCTCCCAACTGCAGTCTTTTGGTCAGATGGTGAGATCATGGAGAGTCATGTAAATATAAATTGCTATCACTGCAATCACATCTCATTGCCACCTAGGCCTTTTATGTTATCATGTTATTCCCTTTCAGGGTAAACAATGTTATGCAAAGTGCAGAAAAGTAGTAAGAAATATAAGTGAAAGAAATTAAAGGCATGCAATAAGAAAAACGAAAAACTAAAGCTAGTTTACACCAATATATAATATACTGTATCTCTCTGTACCTTTCTATCTTTGCAACCATCCTTGCTTCCACCATGCCCATATACCACTTCATATGTTGTGTTCTGTTCTTCTCACTGTTCCTTCTGAGGATCTCATCAGCTTCATCTAATCATGACTTTCTTAGTCTTCAATTTCCTCTTGATTCATTCACTCTTTTTTCAATGTTTCTTTCACAAATAAATCTTCATTCACTCTCTCTGTATGACCAAACCACTTCAACATATTTGTTTCATGCTCATCACTCAAACTTTGTATTCAATCCACATTTAGCACACTTCTTTTCTTGGTTTTCTTCTTGTTTTATCACACATGCTTAAATGTATTTATTTTCACTACATTCAGCTTTTGTGCTTCTCTTGAAATAGCTAACTCTCATATATAACCAAGTAAATAGAACATGCTCTTATGCATAGCCATTTTTGTTTTTTTCTAACAAACAGTGATTTCTTGCATCAGACCACATACTAATCATTACTTTTCTACCAACATTTGTACACATTAATTTTTTTCCACTTCCCATCTTTTTCTGGATAAACATTCTATGAAAGCATGCAAATTTGTCTGCTTGTCCTAGTTCTTTGCTATTTATGTATAACTTGCAATCATTAACTCCATTTTCCCGTCAAATGCAACTATTTTGGTCTTTGATATAATGATTTTCAGATCCACACCCCTTGTTGCATCAAAAAATCTGGCACGTGCTGTAAATCATTCAGATTCTTAGCCGACACAAATAATAGACGGATTATATTGTGCTTTTTAATTAACTAAATTAAAACTGTAAATGTTAATGCATTGTTGTGTATACCTATTGCCTTTCTTTTGTTCTTACAAGCAAAATGCCCACACACATTGTATTAATCGTATTTGAAATGATGTGTACATGTGTGTTAGTAAATTAGGCTTTAACATCCTCTGACCCTTTTGGTGCTGTTTAGTTGTCTTGCGCTTTTCATCTGTCTAGTGTCACTCACAATTAGTTGTGTACAAAGCTCATCATTCTGAGGACAACACATCCTGGGGAACGTGTTTCTCCAGATTTTTATTCTGGAATATACCAAATTGGTTGTTCTAGGGGTGGTTCAGTACTATAGTTTTTGCAAGTAAACGTTTCAGAAGAGAAAGTGATTTGTGGTGTTCTGACTGGGATCAGGCTCCAAAACACGATGCCTCTTATTGCTGTAATGGGGAAATCATGCTTTCAATACCTCTAAAGTTAAATGACAATATGTGGCACTTGTAGTTGTGTCTGAAAGCTGTAGCATTCTGGGAAAGACAAGAATCCTAGCAGACCTGCATCCTAGTACATTTGCAACCACCACAAGTCCAATAGTTCCACAGGAAGGGCAGATGGCCTCATAGTCTCTCCATCTATGGCAAGAGTTGAAGAGGTAGTAATTATGGACTTGGGTGGCTGTTCTGTTGAACAGCAGCATTTCTAAAGGGGAGGGTATTAATGGAAAATGAAATCACATCAATGCACTCAGTGCTTCTGCCATATCACTGTAGTACAAGAATGCTTAGAGTCCAGCAGCAGGCAGCATTCCTGCAAAGAGGTCAGGTAGCGGAGATGGCAGCGTGGTCTGGATGATTTAGCATTGGCAGCAGAACTGGATGAAGCAGAGAGGACTTACAATGTCAGCAATCTATTGATACTAAGGTATTGATACTGTTCTGGCATTCTTAGATTGCTCTGCTTGTGGTAGAAACTTGGAAATCTTATAGTAAAGGCTGGTCTCCAAAAGAAACAGCACAAATAAAGTGCACCATCCTCTTAAAATAAATTCAGCTTGCTGATTGACTTCAGGTGTGACAAGCAGGGTTCATCAGTGGACAATGCAAGCATCCATTAGCCAGCTATCCATTCAACTCCAGCTCTACAGAAATTTGTATCAAGATTAGGAACTAGAATCATCGCTGATTCTCTTTCCTCATTTTATATATCTGTTTGTTTATTTGGAGTCTCAACCCAAACATGCAAGAGAGTTGGAATAGATGTTTTCCCGTGATGTGATGATTCCCTGTGAGCTGGGAGAAGTCAGTTGCTGATTTAGCTACATAAAGTGTAACTGGGAATGTCAAGAATGGGCAGTGGGAGAATTTATCTCATTCAAACTGTGCTTCCTAATGATTACTGAGAACTTGAGAATGTTGTAGAATAGGTCTAAGGAACTGCTATATTTAAAAGTAAACAGTCTCTCACAGTGTAAAAACATATTATGAAGCCTGGCACAGTGAGTATATTTCAAAGGAAAGTGGTATATGTCTCAAAAAGTTTTGGTTTAAGCCTCAAAGAAACTTGGGAATCTGAAGTTGCTTTACAGATTTCAGATTGTTAATGCTTACTTCCTGGTAGACTTGGAAAAAAACCCAAAGTTTTCAGTCAAAATACAGTATCATGCAAGATATAGGGTAAAATAAAACAGAAAACAATCTTGCTAAGTTATAATTAAATAACTGTATAATATCATACCTGAAAAAGTGCAAGAGTAAGAAGTGTAAGAGATATCAGGCAAGAGAGAGCTCACAGTATGAAGGAGAAGAGGCACACTTTTAGTGGTTGGCAAAGCCTCACAGAGACGAGCACAGTTGTTGATAGATTGGCTTCGCTTGGCTTATAGAGAAAAATAAATTAATAGAAGTAAAATAGTAATTTACTTAGTAGGATACTGTTTTTCCATATAAAACAGAAAATAACAGATTTAGAAATTCATAAACATGAATACTGTGCATATACAATTCATTAAGGTTAAAAAAGCAGTTCAGCAGAAATTCAGTAAAGGATAATCTAGAAGGTTATTCATTATTCACTAACTTTTTTTTAGAAAGCCAATTTATTAAATCTCTTACTGGAAAAGGAACTAGAGGACAGAGGAAAAAAAATCCTGCTTTTGGAACTTCGGCAGCCTTAATGTTGTTCATCACCCTTATTTCTCTTTTGTGTTACTGATTCTACAAAAAGCACATCTTCTGCTTGCACACTGGATTACTGTGGAGAAAATGGCTACATCATCACCTAGGAATCTGTAAGAAGATGGCAACAAATGCCCATTGTGATAGGATTTTTATGAGACAGAAGAGACATAGATTTATCTTCCATATTAGATCTTCAACAAAAACCATTCTATTTCATTTTATATCCCAGTGCTGAACATATAAACAGTTTTTGTCTATGTGTATGTATGTGTGTGTTTGTGTGTGTGTGTATCAACATAAGTAGATATAAAATTGCAACCTTAATTAAAATCCCTGTTTTATCTTCAAAATTGATTACTTTTTTTAAAAAAAAATCAATCTCCTCTCCAAATAGGGAGCAGCATCTGGAAGCCTTTTTCTGCCTTGCTTAAGCAGAATTCTTAAAAATAAAAGTTAGGAACTGCACAGCTAATAGAAATCCCATGGTGAAATATGTCTTGCCATGAAAATGCAGTGATGCAAAGCACTAACTGTTGAAATGACTTGTCAGTTGTGCAGTTGTTGAAAATGCAGAAACACAATCAGAAAGACAGGGCAATAATAAAGCAAGTTACATCAGAATTTCTTTGAGAAATAAACAACACAACTGGCCAAATTTGACCTCAAGCAATCAAGCTCATTAATGTCCCATCAAAGCAATAAGGGAACCAAGAGCAAGAACAAGTGATGCTGGTGAAAAGAACAGATAAAAAAATGAAAATATGAACTAAAAAGATACACTAAAAAGAAAAATCTCTCTGCACATTTGAGTGATAAATCTGGGATATCTGTTTGAACACTAAAACTTTTAGTACTACAAAATCATTTATACATGCATATATACATGCATATTACAGAGTGCTATAAAGATCCTTTTTACTTACAGAGTACAGGTGGTCCTTGCTTAACAACCACATGTTCAGTGACCATTCAAAGTTACAACAGTGCTGAACGAGACTTATGACCAGTTCTTGTAGTTGCAGCTATTGCAGCATCCCCACGGTCACATTATTGTAATTCAGGTGCTTGGCAACCAGCTCACAATTACAGTGGTCGCAACATCCCAGAGTCATGTGACCACCATTTGCAACCTTCACTGCTGGCTTCTGACAAGCAAAGTCAATGGGGAAGCCAGCAGTAGGTTGCAAATGGCAATCACATGACGTCACACCTAATGACCCGATGGGATTCACTTAATAATAGCAACTGGAACTGCTGCAGCTGCTGTCATTAAGTCAGCATGGTCACATGACATCGCACTTTACAACTGCGTTGCTTAGTGGCAGAATTGCCGCTCTCAATTACTGTCATTAAGCAAGCACTATCTATACTATTAAGATCCTTATCTAATAGTTATTCCTCAGGGTCCTAACTTTTTACAAAAATATTAAGTAAATAATTATCTCCCTCCAATTTTCAAGGTTGATCTTGATATTTTCTCTATTTCTTTTTTTCCTATGCTTCAATCAATCATCATCATCATCATCATCATCATCATCATCATCATCATCATCAATCTTCAAGTTATCTTTGCCAGGGCTTTAAAAACTGCACTGGGAGTGGTGCAAAATGATCAAACTTACAATGGCAGTTTTGGGTATTCTGAGCATAGAACAAAATTGGGAATTTTGATCCTTATTATTTCAAGTTTTCCAGTGTTCCACAATTATTATTTTTTTACCGCTTTAAGTTACAGAAATGTGGAGACATTCATTAGCTTACAAAACAGCAAGCACTAATTCAGTCCTGATTCTACTGATTGGAGCTAGCTGAAGGACAGAAACAAAACCGGGTGAGGGAGAGCCAGTTAAACACATGTTCATAGATTGATAACCAACTGACTGCACCTTTTTAAAACTTAATTGCTATGAAGAAGTTATAGCGCAGGTGTTCTAATATAATATATTATCCCTATATGTTCTCTGTATACTTTCTTTTTCAAAGAAAGATTGCCAAAAACAAAAATGCATATGTATAACACACATAGTAATATGTAATGAAGACTGTGCAGCTGAATCTTTAGAATGCCAAATGCAAGAACTGTATTGTGATTTTGCTTGGTGAGCTTTGCAGGATGGATGACATAAATGCACTGTGCAAAATTCAAGTTGATAGTTGGATAAGTGCATATTTACTGTTAGGTTGTTCATTATTCATCTGTCGCTGTTGCTACTTTTAAAATATTTTAATTTTTAAAAATCATATTCTCATATATTTTTCAGCAAGTTGGATAGTAAGCAGCATTTAGCATGGAATACCACCATATGTATGTAATCAAGGAATTCAAGCAACTGCTATAATTCAAGAGCAAGCCCTATATATACAGAAGCAACATCCAAAACATTTTGTCTCTCATTCCCACCTCATGAAATGAATTACTTAGCTCCCTTTTTGATTTGGAAGGTCCAGTTTCCATATATCCTTTATTCTGCAATAGTTAAATTTGGTATTAAATTGTTTTTTTTGCTAATTATGAGTGAACAAACTCTCACAGAACTCCTTATCAGTTCTGGGCCCCAGCCTGCCCTGTTGCAGAAATGCTGAAAATAATTATTCCCAGTGAATGGGAAAAGATCAATAAAAGGGGTCTCCCACAAATCAAATACTGCTCTCACTACCCACAGATGCAAATCTACTTATAAGAGATAGAAATGTGGTAATAGTCCCATTCAATCAGTCTTCTTGTTGCCAGATCCTAAGAGGCAGATAGCTACAAATGTTATCCAGTGGCAGAGGCATCAATCTCATCTGAAAAAGCTTAGACAATGTATGCTGCATTATTTGTTGGTGTAGAAAACCATAATCATGTTGTTAGCAGTGACCTGATAATTCAGTTCCAAAGGATGGGTTTGAATGTAAAGCTCTGAAAATTGCAAAGGTCCAAGTAATTAACTTGATGTTTTCATTTGGAGAGGAACCACATCTCATTTACTCTAATAACACCCAAGAGGGGAATCCAAACTCTATTAGAGGCATTTGTTGATACTGTCATAGAAAGAGTCTGGGATGTGTCTATTAGATTATTCATCACAGAAGAGGCTTAAGCCACCTGGAAGATTTGCAAATTGGATATTTACCAGGAAATAGAATGGGAAGGAAATGGGTCCCTTTGTTCCTTGGGGGGCTATCTGACATCTTGTTGGAGCATGGGGAAAGACAGAGAGGGGTGACACAAGAACTCAATACAGGTAGTCCTCAGTTAATGATGGCAATTGGGACTGGAATTGCTGTCGCTAAGCGCCATGGTCATAAAGTGCAATGTCACGTGAACGTGCTGCTTAGCAACAGCAATTTCAGCACTCCTGGTTGCCACTGTTAAGCGAAAATGTCATGTGGTCACTATCTGCGACCTCCTGACAACTTCCCCATTGACTGCTTGTTGGAAGCCAGAAAAGAAGGTTACAAATGGCAACCATGTGACCATGGGAAGCTGTGACGCTGTAATTGCAAGCTGGGTGCTAGGCACCCAGATCGTAATCATGTGACTGTGGGGATGCTGCAACAGCTGGAACTCCGAGGACCTGCTGTAAGTACCACTCATTCAGTGCCATTGCAAATTTGAACGGTAAATGAACGTGTGGTCGTTAAGCAAGGATCACCTGTAGTGTAGCTAAGGGAGGCAATAGTGAAGATCCCTGAATCTGATACAATATTTTTCCAAGCTAGAAAGTAAGTGGCTAAGTGGGAAGTTCTTTTATCATGGTGGAGAACAAGAAAAGGATTTGCTCCTGGATAAAAGTCTCACAACTAAGATTGACCATATTTGTACACGGGGGGGGGGGTGATAACAGGACTAATTTCTTCTGCTTAGCAATACTTTTCAACTGCTGTACCTTCTCCAAGGCACAATGTTTCTGCACGCTGAACAAACTCCATCATATGGGAGATGCTCTTGTCTTACTCGAACAGCCCTATGGAATGGAGCCAGGAGTATCTACAGAGGGCAATTAAGCCTACCAAGAGAGTGGGGGTGCAAGTGACTTGATCTTTTGCAGTATAAAGCTGTTACTTTGAAACTGGGGGGGAAAAACCCTGAAAAAGACTACATCATGACTTGTAAAGATAAACCAGGTCTAGCTGAGACACATAAGTAAATAAGTGTGACGAACAGAGACTATAAAGATCTAACTAGGAAGTGGCCAAGTAAACCATGAGTTATCTGTAAGACCAACAATGGCTTTTTCAAGAAACCATGAGTAAAACAAGCCATGGTTTAGATGATTGGTAAAGATGAAGCAATAAATAACTGAATGAAGAAAAGTGAAGCCCTCCTCCCTCCAAAAAAGAGCTGAACATTTCTCACCAGGAATCCAAGAAGGCTTGTAAGAGAAAACTGGGAGGAAATCAGGAATATTGTTTACAGCAGAGGTCGTATTATTAATCCAACTTACAAAGTTGATGAAAGAATTACAAGCAATTTTGAACACTGAATGAATGCAAAAGTATTTGTTATGGATTTTTTAGAGGAATTTTGTTTGTTCTCTTAAGAGCTCCAAGTATTGCAAGCTATTTAACTTATTAAAATATTGTATCTGCCAGTCACAATAGTCTTGCAATTTGATAGCAAAGGCTTTTACATTATACACATACAACCTCTGATTCTTCCATAAGATTAAAGAATGTGATAAATACTTGAAAATATATGAATACATATAACTATGGAATGAACCATGCAAGAGTTTAAAAGCTTGTTTCAATCAATGCATTGCAACCCTCCACTTTCTGATGTCCATAATGAATAATCAGAATAAAAAACCAAGTATGTGCTGCCAAATGATGACAGCATGATGATCATATGAATGATGACCCAACTACTTTTAGACACAGATGTGTGAAATCTCAATTAATTTGGAATCAGGACTAGTCTCTTTTACCACCTTATAATTTAAAAATGCTTAATTTACCAACCTATTGATTAATTCTATATATTTAATAATGAATAACCCAAAATGGAAAGTTCCCCTCCCCACCCACTACTCAAGGTCAGTGTCTTATAATCACTGAGGCAGAGAAACTGGGCCAGAAACACTCCCTCCAAATATTTGGTTCATGTACAGATTCTAAGGCAGGGGGATGGGTTGCCAGATCTTTAGAAGGTTCCCAAGGCAATGCAAACAATTCATGTACAGAATTATACAGAACCCATGACAAAAAACAGATTGTTTAAAAGGCAGCTCAAGGAATCAAAGTATCAGATATGAAATGTCAGAAATTAATTCCTATAGCAAGGAAAACAAAATCACTGACATTTTTATTATTAGAACACTAAATTGCCTGTTCCTAACCTGTTCTCTGACGCACTATATTCCTCGCTTTCTCAATTCCTGGAACTCCTGAGGTGGTAGCACTCCTAAATCTCATTGGTTCCATAACGTCAGGATGATCTCTCCAGCTTAAAGAAAATGATCTTCCAATTGCAGTTCCTTTCTGAAGTTCCAAAACGCCACCTTTCAATAGTGGGATATACAGCAAACTTAACCTTAATGTACTTAAAGAATTCAAAAGGATTAGATTGAACAAAATCTAATCAACAAGAGCAGTTAAGCAATTTATTAATCTCAATACAAATGGTTAAACTGGAGTTGTCATTAAAAAAAAAGATTTCTAGCACCAGTACTATAAATAAATTATGATTTAAAGAATGTAATTAAGGAACCATCAGATAATAAACACAACCTATTGGAAAATTCCCCAACAAATTAGATTTTGTAGGCATCTGGTGAAGCAGGAAGTTGATAGTTAGCCATGGTCAGTAAAACCAAGAAGTGCATATAAGAACAGAGAGCCAATAGTTAACCCAAAGCAGACCTATGCTTATGCTGGAGAAAGATGAAGTCTGAAAGAAGAAAGCAAGAGATCACTCCTTATGTGGAGAAGTTGGATGAGGAATCAATGAAAAGAGCAGGGTAAGATGTGCCACTGAATTTGAAGGTAAAAAACAGAGACATGCCCGAAAACAAGGAGGAAGAAGAACCTACACTTTACTTTCTGGGACAAACTGGCCATTGATTCCTGATCTTAACTCTTTTTTTATCTGCCTCTAAGAGAGCAACAAAGTACTAATTGACTTTGTAATGGATAGTGAGAATGTAATATACCCTACAGCTTGAAAACACCAGGAAGATCATAAGAGAATTCCTCATCGTGCCCTGCTTCCCTCTTTCTCTTATATTAGAATACTGAATTTTGTAATCACTTACAAAAATTAAATGCTCAATGTAATTAGCTAAGCAAATTAATTTACTTAATAAGCTAAGCAAAGAAAGGACAAAGACTGAAACCTGCTCTGATTCTTAAGCCTTAAACCTCAAACATAATTTAAATGTTTGTGGCATGGCCACAACTGATAGAATGGAGTGTTTAACTGTATGAGATATATAATAAATGCAAAAGTCTTGGCAGATATTTTCTTGGAGAGTACAGCTGACTGATGGGATCAAACTGCTAAATGGGAGTTAACTGAGAACACCTCAATAAAAGTAGGATACCTAGAAGGGGATTCCTGGAGGGCAGGGTTGATGGGTTCACAATAAACATAGGAGGGATCCTAGAATACAGGGTTAATGAAAACCAGCCAGTAAATGCAGATACCTAAAAAGGACTTCTGGAGATTCACACTGATAATAGATTCACAGCGAGTTGCATGAGTGAAGATCAAAGAGAGGGAATAAGTATAGCCCAAGCCTGCTGTTGCATACAGCAATAGAATCTGGACATAATAAAAAAAAGTCTTGGAAAGATTTAGGGAAATAGAAGAAAGGGCAAAGAATAGATAAGGTAGATAAGTGAACAAGATCGAAGAGATTATAGGAATGCCCTTGAGAGAGCAACAGGTAGCAATAAAAGAGAATATACGTAGCTTAGGAATAACTAAAGACGACACATGAAACAATCAACATCTTCAAAGGAATAAAATTCACAAGGAAAGAAAACAACAACAACACTGGATATCCTTATCAGCAGAGGAAACGACACCAAATTAGAAATGTGAATCTATCGAAAAACAACCCACACTAACCAAGTACTCTATTACCAAAGTAACAACCCAACCTCCCACAAGAGGAGCTATGTGAGAATATTATTCAGACAAGCACAAACACACTGCAGCAACCCAGAACAGCAGAAAAAGCAAACAGACCATCTATACAATATCTTCCAACAAAATGGATACCCACACAACTTTATCAAAAAGTGCCTGACTCCTCAGCCCACTAAAGCACAACCAATACAAGCTATGAAAAGGATAATACTGCCATACATCAGAAACATCTCAGAAACAACAACAGACTATTACAACCACATGGCATCACCATAACACACAAACTAACTAAAGCCCTCCTAAACATAAGTAAATCAAGTAAGACCTAGTAGCTCAAGAAGAAAAAACAGGAGTCATCTACAACATACAGTGTAAGGACTCTAACAGCCACTATGTAGGACAGACAGGCAGAAGGCTAGCAGAGCGCATCCATGAACACCAACTAGCAGTCAGAAGACACAATGAAAACTCGTTAATTTCACAACACATGGACAGACTTATCCATAATTTCAACTGGGAAACTGTCAGCATCTTAGACCAAGCTAAATCCAAAAACATGAGGGAATTCCTGGAAGCTTGGTATTCAGACAAGTCAGCCATCAACAGGCACATAGAGATAAACAATATTTACACACTATTCAAAGAGACAACAAAAAGGAAACAAAAAGACCAGAACACCTCCTCACCAGCAATCAACACCCAGAGAAGCAGGGATTAACACCAGGATTTGTGCTTTGTTGGCTGTCATGATGCTGTAAAGAACCTTCATTGTGACAACTGATGACAAATTTCAAGCCTTGAAACTTTCAACTCTATCATCAGCATGAGAGGAATCCATCTTGCACAAACCTTCCAATACTGAGGAACATCAATAATATGATACATCTGTTTCGGTGAAATACCAGGCTTGATAGTTTGACTGACTTTGAGTGACCTTTGAGTGACTTGCCGATTCTCCTTAATCAGTTCAACAACTTTTTCATGCATAACACGTTGGTTGCTATTACGGATCATTCACTTCATTCTTGATTACATAACTCAGCTCATCTCAGTTCATCATCTTTAATTTTTTTGGTCCAGTGATGGACACTGATGAATACTCACTGCAGGCTTCCATTTCACAAACAATAACAATACAATTTTTTCCCACAGCATTTTCACCAACTGAAGTGAAATAGCAGATGCTAAATAATCTGTCCCAAATTGGGACTTTCAGTGCATCAGTACTGCCATTTGTTGGTGAATTGTAAGAGTGGAGACATTTTCATTTAACCCTTGTAAATCGGTGCCACTCTGTGCATACTTAGTAAAACTACATTAAACTGTTAGAAAATCTTCTTTGGCTCTGCCAGTCCTCTCTCTCTTCCTGCCCCTTTGGTTTATTTCTCCATTATGACTAATTGCCAAAAATGTTGAATCTATGTTCACATTGCAAGATTATTCCCTATTTTTCAAACATAGGTTGTACGTTGTCTAGCAGCCACTCCCCAAACTATTATCAATTCTTTATGAAGATGCAAAATATCAAGCACAAGAAAGTCGCCAAATGTTCCAAAACTCAAAGTACAAGAAAACCAGATTGAATCTGGAAAGAATCAAGAAGCAGCTAGATTTACAAAAATAGCAATTGTGGGTATAATTTGTGTTGTGGAAAGCAAAGAGCCCAAGTAAGAAGAAACAGGTGATAGAAGGTAGAGGCATCATAACACCTGAGTAAGCAGTCATATTTGACAGTTTTGAGACTGCAGAGATGGAGAGATGAAAAAGATGAGGTTTAGACTGAGGAGATTATTATGACCAACCTAGGTACTTCCAAAATTAGATTAACTGTGATATAATAGAAATACCAACCAATACGGGCCCCCTATGATAATTGTAATATAGCGGAAAGACCAAAAATAACAGGATCAGCATAAATAGTGCTTGATGACCACAGGCAGTGGTCGCAATGCTGATTAGGGGACTGACTACAAATCTTGCCCTCAGCTGTAGAACTGCTAATTCATCTGTCACATAATGCCCCCAAATAACTTGTAAAAAGCACAATGTCTCAAAATCATCAAAACAAATAAAAATAAATTAAAAAATAGATTTTTGGAAATTACATTTTTGCTTATCCACTTCCCTACATTTTTCATGCATTAAAATATTTATTTTTTCTTTTAATTTTTATTAAGAATTTTAATTACAATACTAAAAACTAATACAAACTGAATTTAGAGAAAGAGAAGAGAATGGAAAGAAAGAATAAAAAGTACAGGAAAAAAGAAAAAGAAAGAAGAAAAAGAAAAGAAAGAATATAATAAAGAAAAGAAAGAAAATACATAAAGAAGTGACTTCCAACCTTCATCACAACTATAAACCAATTTAATAACTCTTCACCCCCTATAAGGTTAAACAGATATCTCTTCATCCCATATCCCATCATTTTTCATGCATTAGAATATTTCAAATGACACTGTCAGGACTTTAGGATAGGTTTTTTTGAAAACAGTCTATTATATCAGAATTATGCAAATAAATAAATAATAAACATTTCTTAGATTTTCACTGGGATTTGAGTTGAAATAAAAACAAAGTATTATCTGCTTTTGAATTTCATCATAAGAAAATAAACTACTTTATTTTCTTTATGTTGGAGAATGTCAAATTCCACCTAGTAGGTAAAATAGGTGAACAGGAACTTTTTAGGGGAATTCACTATATAGAGACCTCATGTAAACTCACGATTCCCTTGCATAACATTTCAAACAGCAGCCCTTTATATATTTAGAAGGAGCTATAAAATTGCATCAGAGTGCAATCTTTATTTTTAGCAAGTAAATAGCATTTACTATTTTCTCATTTTATACAGATAATTTCAATACATTTATTTGCTTATCATTTACCTCTTCCTTTTTGTATTTTCTCTTTTTGCTCACTTAGCTTATCTAGTGGCAAGTTGGTCATTTCAACACCATACACTGTTCTTGCTAAAACAGATGTTAAAGAATCCATTATATTAGCCCATTCCGTTATTAGCTCTTCCCAATCTGTAAGGGATGACAGCACACGGAGCAATTCGTCCCAGAGCTCACGAGAAATATAAACACTCAAGTTTGCTCGGATCCAAGCCACAATGAGAGTCTGTGGTTAAGAGACAAGGAAGAACAGAGAATAGATTGGATTCTCATCTTCAAATGAATGAACTTCAAATGAACTGATTTCTAGAAAAAAGATGCATGCATATTTCTAAAGAAAGGATAGATTCATTTATACCAGATTATTCAAGGTAGATGCATCATTCCACATCATGGAATACTATATATCTATTTGCATAATACATTGTATCCAGGAAAACCACAAAAGTGTTCCATGCAAAGAAGTAACATTTTCCTATTATTTTCTTATCTATTTTTTAGATTAAAAATGTTTCAAGTGCAATTTTTTTCTCATATGTAGAATTATATCATATGGGCAATTCAAGTATTTATTTATTATTAATTTATTAATCATATTTATATAGCTGCCCATCTCATACAAGGTGACGCTGGGCGGTATACAACAATTAAAAAAATAAATACATAAAAACAATTACACATAAAAAACTGTAAACACACACAAAATAGGAGGGGATTAAATAAGGGAACCATTGTAAAATGTCCCCGGTCCCCTGGGGGGCTCCAGGCCTAATCACATAACCAGGTCTTGAGGGACTTGCAGAATGTTAA